>NW_026897929.1:0-40586 GCF_033153095.1 Gastrolobium bilobum | reverse complement strand
TGTCTAATCTTGCTGGAAAACTAAAGGCATTAAAGTTAGAGCTGCCCTCTGAGTTGCTCATGTACTTAGTTATTATCTCTCTTCCTGCACAATACGGTCAATTTGTGGTGAGTTATAACACTCAAAAGGAAAAATGGACTCTTAATGAGCTCATTTCTCACTGCGTGCAAGAGGAAGAGAGGTTACAGCGAGAGAAGACTGATAGTGCTCACTTGGCATCAACCTCTCAAGACAAGAAAAGAAAGAGAGCTAAGGATAATGCAGATGCTTTGCCAAAGAAGCAAAAGAAGCAGGACCAGGAATTCACCTGCTTCTTTTGTAAGAAATCTGGACACATGAAGACCAAATACAAGGCATGAAAAGAAGGGTATGACTCTCACTTTAGTTTGTTGGTACTGGTACAAGGTCATCCAAATACAAGGCATGGCGCGAAAAGAAGGGTATGACTCTCACTTTAGTTTGTTGGTACTGGTTCTGTGGCACAAGCGTTTAGGTCATATCTCTAAACAGAGAATTCAGAGGCTTGTGACTGATGGAATTCTTGAACCCCTTGATCTGGATGATTTTGAGGTGTGCATTGAATGCATAAAGGGGAAACAGACAAACATAAGGAAAATAGGTTCCAACAGAGCTTCAGACGTCTTAGAATTGATTCATACGGATATTTGTGGACCATTTCCTATAGCCTCTTGGAATGGTCAACAATACTTTATCACATTCATAGACGACTATTCAAGATTTGGATACCTATATTTGATTAGAGAGAAGTCACAATCATTGGATGTGTTCAAAGAATTTAAAGCTGAAGTTGAACTTCAGTTAGGCAAGAAAATTAAGGCCATTAGATCTGATCGTGGTGGTGAATACTATGGTAGATCTGATGGATCAGGTGAACAACGTCCAGGGCCCTTTGCGATCTTCCTAAAGGAGTGTGGAATCGTCCCGCAATACACAATGCCAGGTAAACCTAGCATGAATGGTGTTGCGGAAAGGCGAAACCGGACTCTTAAAGACATGGTGAGGAGTATGCTTAGTCATTCTTCATTGCCAGAATCACTTTGGGGAGAAGCACTAAAGACTGCAGTTTATATCCTTAATAGGGTTCCCAGCAAAGCAGTGACAAAAACCCCTTATGAGCTATGGAATGGAAAGAAACCTAGCATAAGGCATTTACACATTTGGGGTTGTCCAGCAGAAGCAAGGCCTTATAGGCCAAATGAAAGAAAGTTGGACTCAAGAACAATCAGCTGCTATTTTGTTGGATATGCTGAACGCTCTCGGGGCTTTAAGTTTTATAATCCCACTACAAGATCCTTTTTGGAGACGGGAAATGCCAGATTCCTTGAGGATGTTGAGTTTGGGGGGAAGATAAAATAAGGAATGTTGTCTTTGATGAGGAAGAAAATAATATTTCTCTTCCTAATATTGTCATCATTCAAGATGCAATTACGGAACAAGCAATTAATGATCAGGTCCCTGTTCATGACATTGTTATGGAACAGGCTTTGGTCCCTGACATTGTTTTGGGTCAAGACAATAATGAATCACCCCCTATGCCACCTATAGAACAAACTCAACAAACTCAAGAAGTGCCATTAAGGAGATCCACTAGGGAAAGGAGAAATGCAATTCCGGATGATTATATTGTGTTTCTTCAAGAGCATGAAAATATTTTAAGCTTGAAGGAAGATGATCCAATCAACTTCCAACAAGTCTTAGAAAGCTCTAATGCTCATAAATGGATTGATGCCATGAAAGATGAGATGCAATCTATGAAAGACAACGACGTTTGGGATCTTATTGAGTTGCCTAAAGGTGCGAAACCCATTGGTTGTAAATGGATATTTAAAACCAAAAGGGATTCAAATGGCAACATCGAAAGATATAAGGCACGTCTAGTTGCTAGAGGTTTCACTCAGAAAGAAGGCATAGACTATAAAGAGACTTTCTCTCCGGTTTCTACGAAGGACTCCTTTAGGACAATAATGGCGCTTGTGGCTCATTTGGATTTGGAGCTACATCAGATGGACGTAAAGACAGCGTTTCTCAATGGCAACATTGATGAGACAATTTATATGGTGCAACCAGAAAACTTTGTATTGGGAGATTCAAAGTCTATGGTTTGCAAATTGAAAAAGTCCATCTATGGCCTTAAGCAAGCTTCTCGTCAATGGTACCACAAATTCCATCAGGTTATTATCTCCTATGGCTTTGAGGTGAACTTAGTGGAAGATTGTGTGTATCACAAGTTCAGTGGGAGTAAATTCATATTCCTGATACTATATGTTGATGATATCTTACTTGCCAGTAGCGATATAGGCTTATTGCATGAAACCAAGAAACTTCTCACTAAAGATTTTGAGATGAAGGACCTTGGTGATGCATCTTTTGTCTTAGGAATACAGATACTTCGAGATCGCGCTCAAGGTATCCTACGGTTATCACAAAAGGCCTACATTGAAAAGATTTTGGATAGATTTGGCATGAAGGATTGTACGTCAGGAGATACGCCCATATCTAGGGGAGACAAGTTTAGTCTCGCCCAATGCCCTAAAGGTAAGCTTGAGATGATAGAAATGACAAAGGTACCTTATGCTTCGGCAGTAGGAAGCCTTATGTATGCCCAGGTTTGTACTCGCCCTGATATAGCATTTATAGTGGGAGTGTTAGGAAGATACTTGAGCAATCCAGGAATGGATCATTGGAAAGCAGCCAAGAGGGTTATGCGGTATTTAAAGAGAACTAAAGATTATATGCTTACATATCGGAGGTCAGATGAATTAGAGATCGTCGGATATACTACTGACTGGATTTTGCTGGATGCCAAGATAGTAAAAGATCCACGTCAGGTTATGTCTACATGTTGGCTGGAGGAGCTATTTCTTGGAAGAGTGTTAAACAGACACTCGTAGCTTCCTCTACTATGGCCGCTGAATTTGTAGCTTGTTTTGAGGCATCCAACCATGGGGTATGGCTGCGAAACTTTGTCACAGGGCTGCATATAGTGAGTGGTGTTGAAAGGCCACTGAAGATTTATTGTGACAATAGGTCAGCAGTGTTGTACTCCAACAACAACAGAAGCTCTTCAAAATCGAAGCACATCGATATAAAGTTTCTGGTTGTTAAAGAAAGAGTTCAGAGTGGTCAGATTTCCATAGAACACATAGGGACGAACTCCATGCTTGCGGATCCGCTTACTAAAGGCTTAGTGCCTAAGGTCTTTCACGAGCATACTGCTCATATGGGTGTTGTTTTGTTCGATGACACTACGGTTTAGTGGGAGTTCTTTATGTTGGTGTTCTATGTAAATAAATAAATGAAATATTCTTATGTTTGTTTTCTGCAGAATAAAGAATTCAATGATATTTTCCCTCTGAATGTATTATATTTTGTGCTTGTGTTTCTGCTTTGTGTATGCAGAAAATTTAGGATTGATCTCATAAAGATTAAAGTAGGACCAGTTGGAAATAGGCATGGTAAGATCACATTGCATGTAATTTCCATGCCACTCATCCATACTTGATCTATGTCATTGAATATATTGGTGCGATGACCATGGAAGGTTTAGTTACGCTTGAAAGTGACAAAAGCCGCCATGATCTCATATTGGGGTAAATGTGATGATCAGGTAAATATTCCCAAATAGATTCCTAAGTGAGTATAGGCTGAATGAGTGGATACCGGTGTTGGGCCAACTAGGTATAATGGGAGCTTATTGTTCCAACAATAAAGATAAAAACACTATAAAAGGGTTATGGTCCCCAATACGTCAAATGCACAACCCTAGTTTCTCTTCCCCATCAAGAGAGAGACGACACACTAAGGAATTCGGTTTTAGGGTGATTTTACTAAGGAAGACTACAAACCCTAAGAGACAAGATCAAAGTTATTCCACTGCAATGGAGACAGGTATGCCTCCACCTTTATGTTGTTCTTATTTTTCTTTATAATTTGGTATGATGGATCTTGGCTTGTAGGTGATAGTTATCACCATAAAGTTTAGAGGAATTAAAATTTTCATCACTTTTATCTCCCGTGGAAAAATACTAAACTCATATTTATAAAAGAATTTATTTTATATCAATATAAATTATATTTTTAATATTAATTGTTAATTTTATTTATATTTAATGATTTTTGGTAACACGGTTTTAATTTATTAAATATATAAGTCGTTAAATACAAATAGATCAATGATTAAGATTGAATTGAAATTTTTTTTATTCTTATATCTATGTAGGTTCATTATAATATGGAAAAAAATATTAATTTTGGAAAAAATATTACAAATAATAATAATTTAGCTATTTTTATTTTTAATAAATTATAATTCTTATAAATAATTATAATTATTATTTTTTATACTTCAAAAACTTTTATTCTCTTTCTCTTCTGATTTTATTTTATCTTCTAATATTATTTAATATTAAATTAATAAATTTAAAAATATTTTAAGAAATTTTATAAAAGAAACATATAATCAAGTTTTATATTTTTAAACTAGTCAAACTTAAACTTTAGATTTAATTTGTTAAAACGAATGATCCAACACGAGCATTTTTTTTTTTCTGTAAGCAAACTTATAGAAATGTTCAACATATATCTACTACTCTTTCTCACTGCTATTTCCGAGTAAAGGATCACCAATCAACTATATTTGGTTAATTTATACTGTCTCTAATTTCTTTCTTTTCTATTTCTTAGGAACAAATCTATATTCAACTTCTTCAAGTTTATTTCGGGCAATGACAAAGAAAGAAAGGTACAACGTATGAGATATCCTCCACATAGTAATTAACAAGAACACGAGCCAATCATCTCAAATGCATTTTATTCACTTTACCAGTTCGAGTTTGGAAAGGAAAAAAATGTTTTATTTTTGCTTAATAAAGAATACTAGTTAAGTAACGTAGGTTAGTCTAAATGGAAGATATTCAAGTCTTTTAAGCATATAATTTTAGGACTATCTAAAAAAAAAGCATATCATTTTAGAACTATCCAAAAAAAAAAAGCATATAATTTTAGATTCATCTTAGGATATATATGGGTGTAAAAAAAATTGTCAGAGATTTTCGCCTATAGTACTTGACTGTGATTGAAGGCTGGTTTTGCAAAAGAAGATAAAAAAGAATTTAATTTTTTATTAATAAGATGAGATCGAGATCGTAAAAGTAATAAATATTATGAAATCGGGATTCTTATTCCCAGTTAACAAAAGCTGATAAATGGGCTGCGTTCAATGAATTGTTCTTCTTATCCATGTTGTCTTCATTCTTCAATGTCTTGTTATGATCTATCATTCTTTAAGCATATATATTATTTTCGGACTTTTCTGCATATGAATTATTTGTCATTTCATTACATTCGTTCGACAGATTAATTATGTAAATATTTTTTTATCGTGAGATAATGTTTGGGTTTTATAAAAACAACGTAATAGTCAATCTTGCAAAAATATGTTGAGGTGATTCATTTATTTTTAAATTTACTACACCTAGTAAGATAAATGTGTCATACGACTACTATAAATAGGTGGTTTATTAGGATTGACTGAGAGGATGTCTCTATAAATAGGTTAGGTGCCCTTTACTGTTAATTATGAAAACTTTATTTATTATAGTAGTATTACGACTTGGAGAATGATGGGAAATATTTAAAGATATTAAAATCACTCAAGACCAATACAAGTATGCAATTTAAAATAGTGAACCAATACAAGTATGCAATTTAAAATAGTGAAAAATATTTCTGCAGGTTGATGCAGATAAGTTATCTATATTTATTTTCAAAACGACGTCGTTTTGGTATTGAAATCTTAAAAAAATTATAAATATAAAGACTATTATAATCCCAAAATAAATTAAAATTATAAAAATACCATGATTTTCGTCTTAAACGACATCGCATTGGACTTACTGCAGATAACTTATCTGTAGTAACCGCAGAAAAAACAAACTCTTTAAAATGTTCTATGTTTTTATGATCATATATGAATCTTAAGTTTTACAAATTAAAGTCATTGGATAAGATTGCACGACTCAATTTTATAATAATGGTTGGAGTTATAGCTTTTCTTTTTTTCTTTTTTTTTTTAGTTGAGAATCTTGGTAACATTTAAATACTTTGATTTCATCAAAATTAAAACAAATAACCTTGAGACTTTTATATATCTTGTTGATATAAATCTAACGACACCGAAAGTATGATCAATTGTTAAAGAAAATAGTAACGAATAAAAAAATAGGAGACACTTCACGACCAAATCTTTATGGCAGTAATTTTAACGGTTGTGTTTTTCCGTAGGTGGATATTTTGAGTCTCACGTAACAAAAGTGAGTCTCACATTTATTTTTTCTCTCTACAATCATTTGTGGATTTTCTTATAATTTTATTTCACTAATATAAAATAACTTATCTACAACAACATAAATTTTCCCCCCATAAAAGTAATATAAGAACACTTACATTAATTATGCTGAAAACTCTTTACTTCCCAGTTCCCAATCAACATATGACTTACACCGCTTAGAAATAGACACACTACCCTATACATGGGGAATGAGTAAAAGCAAATTTGAGTCTAAATTCTCGCGTTCACTTTTGAAATTATATTACTAAATTGAACTTATTAATAGTATAAAGGAAAAAAAACTAATTTGAACTCTTTGTTTTTTTTTTTTTAAGTAATTCGAACTCTTTAGGAAAATATATAAGTATTTTTTATGTAAAAAAAATAAGGAGATGAATCGGAGCAGTAGAAAAGTTATTCAAGTTGTTCCTATTAGATTCTAAGGGGACAAAGCTGACCAAGAATTACATTTCTGTTCCTATTAGATGGTTACCTCCAGATACAGGTTGGGTGAAATTAAACACGGATAGTGCAGCCAGCCAGGAGTGATGGCAGGGGTGCTTGTGAAGAAATTATAAGAGATGAAAATGGTTATTTGAAAGAAGGATTTGCTTACTATATTGGCCATTATTCAGCTTTTGTTGCAGAATTATGGGGTGTCCTCAAGGGTCTCGAATTTGCTTGGACTAGAGGTTGGAGACGTTGCATATTAGAAAGTGATTCAAGCTCAGTTATTACTTTGCTCTCCAACAGTGGAAGAGCAGCTCGAGAGTCTCGCTTAGTGACTCGGATTCGAGCATGGTTACAAGAGAATTGGGAAGTCCACCTAGTTCATGTTTTTAGAGAAGGAAATAGTTGTGCAGATTGACTTTCTAAATATCACTATACTGTGAGAATAATTTGTGTTTTTTCAAATCCTCCCCTGGTATTTGGCCTTTGTATTGGGCTGATTCATCTTTGTCTTGTAATTTCAGAACGATTTTATTAAATTGATCTTTTTGGAGTGTTGTTGTTAATCCACTTAGATTACCAAAAAAAAAAGTTATTCTTTCATGGCTGAAAGATCATAGATTTGAATTCAGGAAATAATTTCTTTGCAATTATGCAAAGGTAAGACTCCGTATTGTAAAACTAGTTGTGTCTCATGTGTAACGTGTGTCAATTGGTTTAATTAATAATAAAAGAGGCTTTATGGTAATTGACATTTCGCATTAATGATAATTGACGTTTTAACGTTTTGCATTATGGTAACGTTTCGCAATAATGGTAATTGACGTTTTGACGTTTCGCATTAATGGGAAGTTACATGGAGTTATTTGAAACTCCGTAACTGGTGACATGGTTCAGTTATATAAAGAGAAAAATGGTGAGTCTCTGATTATGATTATCTCTCAGAATTCTCTCCTTCATGGTTTGCCCATAAAAGTTGTATCAGATCCCTGTCATAGACGATACAAGGAAAGCAGAGGGTAAAGACTCTGAGAAACAATCTTCCATCATCAAAGTTCTTCCGCACTAATGGAGAAAGGTACGCTCTTATGTGAAAATCATGATCTCTAAAGATCCTATGTCATGTTCTTGATTGATTACGGTTGAACATGTATTAATGAATTACTGATGAATTGCTAACACGTATTGCCTCCACCCCAGACTTACTAGTCGGGTTTAGCGGAAAATGGTTTAAATAAATATTTGAGGTGTAGAAATGGGTTAAGCAAAAATGTCTTTCATTTTTTATTATTTTGCCTTTTTTTTTCTTAGACCCTTTCTTTAGCATTATCCTATTTGATTTAAGTATGAATTTTGTTTCGCACTGCAATATGATCAACAGCTTAGTGGTAATTGGTGAGTAACAACTCTAGATAAACTTTATATATCTACAATGTTAAAAGTTTAAATTACAAGGTAACTTTAAAGAAAACTTTACCTAAATACCATCTCTAACTCAAAATTATGTGAGTAACTATTTCTTAAAAAAAATTATGTGAATAGATTTAAGAAGAGAACTAAAATTCGTAAAATGATGTGGTGTTTATACCATATAATTAAAACATCTATCAATAATCATTGATCCAAGTAATAAAAAAATTATCTTCTTTAATCTATTACTTAAATATTTCAAGTTCGAGTATTGAAATAATAATAATAATAATAATATTAACAGAGCCACTAAAGCCACCTCTAGTATATGTTCGACAATTGAATTAAAATAACTGGACAAAAAAAGGGAAGATCCGTTTACAAAATTATTTTACAAATTTTTACAAATTACACTATATATTTTCGAAAGTTTTACATAGTGTAACTGAGTGTACTTCCAGAAATATATAGTGTAGTTTGTAAAAATTTATAAAAAAAAAAAATCATTAATATAATACTCCCCTTAAAAAAAATATCCATCCACACTCGTTGTGAGATCCACTATGAATCCACTCCATACCTCAATTACTATCGGCCATATTCTACAATAATATAAATTATATCTTATAAAAGGGACAAGAAGTAGTTGATTTTACGCTTGAAAAAGACGCTAGGCCTTTCATCTAGTGCATAGTTGAAGTTAACATCAGTACCATGGCCAGCATCCAGGAGGACCAGGACACTTCATCACGTTCACTTTCTATACTATATAATCAAACCATCATTTATTATTATCATAACAATAAAATCTTCTTCTTCGCATCAATAACTTTAAGAGAAGACAAAAATAGTTAGGGACCATATAAACCTGTGGCTATCCGGATCGTAGACGTATTCAATCGCTCTTACCTTGTTTGCAAACAATACAGAGGTGACTATATATGCCACGTATCAACCAAATAAGGACACATGATGCTGAAATATTAACGAGTGGACAACATATGGGAGTGCTAAAAGAAAGTGAGCTTTCAGTATTTTCTTTTTGGAAATATTCCAATCGATTAATTATTTTGCAATTAATCCGATTCGAGGTAGGTCTAGGATTAAAGTTTTAAATTCCTCTCAAATACTGAGATATTCGAACACATGCTCTGACTCCTATTTACTTAGCTCTCATGCGCCAACTGAACTACCACTGTTTAGTAGATTGCAGTATTTATAGGACGTAAAGAAATCAATGTAAAACAGATCACAATCAATGCTAGCTTCTCCTTGTGTACATGCATTTATATCAAATTCAACCGTTTTTGTTCCGAGAAACGGTATATGTTTTGGATTAATTTATTTATAATTTTTAAACTTTAATCAAATGTTTTCTATGAGATTTTAGGACAAAAAATATATTATATCTCAAAAAAAAAATTCAAAGCATGCTGATATACTCCTCATTTGATCTAAATTTCACTACAAAAATTGCAGTGATTAGCCACATGTAAAAACGTTGCTAAATTAAATTAAAAATGTGACACTTTACATGAATGTGGCTAATCATGGCATTGCAATATTTTAGCCATATTTATAGTATTATTTGGCCACAACTTTTTTGAACGTGGTAACATTGATTTAGCCATGATTATGATTATGTTTAACACAGTTTAACCATGCCTAATATAATAATATTTAAAAAAATTACTGATTTTTTTAAATTTTTTAAAAATCACTAGGGATTAGAGAGAGAAATGCTCGATCATGCACATAAATAGCAAAAACATCAACACTTCCTTTAAAATCCCTATCACTTTACCAATCATCACACCAAATATATTTAGGGTAATACTTTTTTTATGTTACATAAGAAAAATATTTTCTCCTACTCAAACAATAAATAGAAGAGAAAAAAAATTGTGAAACCCATTTGAAAAATGTGAGCATAGGAGATAATATTTTTCTTATCACAATCTTTATCAAGAGGAAAGCTGGTTTTAGGAACACGGTTCAAAAATGATTAAGAACAAAACAACAAACATAGAAGAAAAAGAACTAACATTAGCCTCTTAAGAATTACTTGGTTCATGGTTGCTCTAAGTTACCAAATACTTCACTTAACCAGAAAGACATAGTTGCAACTATCAAATATGGAGATAAATTAAAAAAAACAAATACTATAGATCAAAAGGCCAAGAAAGGCACATTCAACATTATTTAAGAATGGACTTCAAATGAGTATTGAATCTTCTACTTTATCTTCAAATAGTTTTTTTTGCCGCTTTGATGAATAGTTTATAGGCCTGCCAAAAAGTGGTAAAGGTTAGAGTATTGTTCACATTTTTGGAGAAGCAAACTTTAAGTTGGATGTACATGGGTCGAACCGAACCGAATTTTTTGAAAAACCGAACCGAATTGGTTTAAATGGTTCGGTTCGGTTCGGAAGTGGCTCGGTTCAATTCAGAAGTAGTTCAGTTCAGAACCGGTTCGGGTTGACCCTACTTTGAAAAGAAAAAAATTTAAAATTTAAAAAATAAAGTTATAAAAATCAATTTGGTTTGGTTTGAAAACGGTTCGGTTCGGTTCGGTTCGGAAACGGTTCGGTTCGGTTCAAAATGGTTCAGTTCTTAAACTGGTTCTAAAAATGGGTTCGGTTCATGAACTCGTTCTTTAAAAATCGGTTCGGTTCTTGAATTAATTTTTAAAAACCGGTTATTTTAAGGGCGGTTTGGTTGATCGATTTATGGTTCGGTTCAGTTTTTTGGTTATTTTGCACGCCCATACTTTCAGTTAATATAACATGCTTATATAATATACTTCTTAGGAAGAGAGGCTAATCTTTTCCAAATCACGTAACTGCAAAATGCAAAAAACAAAAGCACCATTAAAAGCATATTGCTGATCTAATTCCGTATATCTCAAGTGTTTTTTTTATTAACAGATTTTAGTGGGTTTCTTGTTCACGGTCTATTATGTATTCTGCCATTTTCTCTCCTATGCCCTAAGGAATTGAATCCCAAACATTTGAAAATGAAGAAAAATTAAAGAATGGTGCAACAAATGGAAAAAGGAAAACCATCAGATAAAGAAAAAGTTATTCATATTAAGCATTTATGTGACAATCCTGCATGTACATTTAACTCTTGTAGTTCTTCTCTGCATTTAAGAATACAACCCAGTGTTCAGACCTTCAAAAAAGGTTCACTAGATATTCTTTAGAAAATAAGCAAGATGCAAAGGAGAAGTTTGTTTTACCTGCTTGCATTATTTGAGAAATCAATGTATTATTGGACTAGACAGTTCTACATAGAAGAAAATTGATGATGTGAGAATGGTGGTTCAAAAATTCCATTTTTTATGGGATGAAACAACTAGTTGTACCTTTAGTGTAGAACTTAGTGTACTGAATTTGTCAAGTGGAGTGCCATTCTTTTGTATCTCTTTATTTGTTAAGCATGATGCAGAAAAAAGATGTTTATGTTAAAGTCAATGCCTTAGTGAATTTATCTTCAAATTAATAAATGATCCATTTTAATTATTTAAATAATTGAAATGAATCAGCAAGAAATGGATTAGCAACATCAACAAAGTAAATATCAATTGATAAATTATGAGAAATCAGGCAACAACAATTAGGGGAGGGCAAAAAAGACTAAAACACCTGAACTGATTATATAACTGAACCGAATTGAACTATTTAAAAATGATTTTGAAAATTCAGTTCTCAAATATGAACCAATTTTATTTTATTTTCAAAAAATTCAGTTTTGACATGGCTCGAAATATGGTTCGACCTGGTTTTAATGAACCAAACTATTTATACCTAATCCCCAATTTTCCTTTTTCTTTCTTCCATCTAAATTACATTTCGTGAACCCTAAACAGTTTTGAACTGTAAGGGAAGTGAGATAACAGGATCATAATAATAATAATAATAAAGTAGTCTGCAAGACAAAAACAAGGTCATAATATGTATTTATCTCTAAACCAACCTGATGTTTCCTCTCTGATCAGCAGCATATGCTCAGATAACTTTGATAGGCTGCCTAATTCGAATTAAAATTTGAGTACAAATCCTAACCAATATAACACAAGGTAAAGAGCTGCGCTTACAAATTTCCTTGCATAAAGAGATAATATGACTATAGTAGAAGATATATAATTATGATATTTTAATTTTTTATTCTCTGGAAAAATATTCCAAGAAAGGTAAAAGATAATCAATTCCACCGTGGGCACACTAAATAATTTTTATTATGCATGATATCAAAACTACTAACTCTTATCTAAATGACTATATTTTTCAAAAATATGCAAAACAATATAGATTGGTCTGCTAAAGTTTCCCACATCCATAGGAAATGCAATAGGGTTGCTGACTGGTTGGCTTCTCATACTGCCTTACAGGATTGGGAGACCCATATTTTTTATTATCCATAAACGGAGTGCTGTAGCCTGGTGAATAAGGACCTGATGGGAGTCTCTTCTCTTAGATTGGTTAGGAATTAGTTTTTCTTTTATGCTGTGTTTTTTCTTTTCCTTATAACCTCCACACACAAAAAAAGGATTATGGCTTCCATACTCTAGTAGGAGTAAATTGAGTATTACAAATTTTTTTGGCAACTGTCGTGTTATTGTGTCCAAGTAACCTTTTGATGCTTACTTCGATATGTCCAAGTTACACAATTTCTCACAATTAAACAATCTAGACTACCATTTGTAATATATATATATATATATATATGGGCTTATCGATTCTTAAGCTGCTTGAGATAACTTTATCTCCGACAACTAAATCATAACCGTACAAAGATGGATCAATGGTAATAAAGGAAGAGAGAGAGAAAGAGAATCATAACTATTTAAAGGTGAATCAATTAATATAAGAAAATAAATAAACAAAACGACGTAATTTTGAGGTAACTGAAAATAAATATATCTTAACCAGCTTGAGAAATATTTTTTTTTTTTCTCTCTCTCTCTCTCTATATATATATATATATACTGTGAAACACGGACACACCCTTTTTGTGAAAAAATGCTTGTCCGACACGTGTCGGACACGGACACGCGTCCAACACGTGGTTGACTTTTTAGGACACGTTGACTAGGGGGACACACGAATTTGACCGTATCCGACACGCGGTCAATGTCTGTGGACATGTTTTGCATTTTTTTTGTAAAAATAAAATTACAATTACAATTAAAAAAAATACAAAATATTTAATAAAAATAAGAAAGTCTGAAACCCTTATTCTCCGATCCTCTCTCGCGCTGGAGGCTTTGTCTTCTTCGTTGTCGGTGGTTGGTTGGTCGTCTGCATCTCTCTCCTTCCATTCTCTCTCTCTCATCTTTCTTCTTTCTCTTCTCGATTCAACTTCAGCTTCAGGTAAATCCAGTTCTAACCATAGATCGTGTTTTTGCTATTCTGCCTGTGAAGCCACTCCTCTACTTGCGTTTCTTCTTGTTGATTCTCTCACAGGAAAATTCTCTCTGCTGAACATTCTGAACAATGCGTTCCTTTTATATTTTTTCTTTAACAAAAAAAATTTTATGGCTGGTTTTTGGTTGTTATGTCTTAGTTCTTCTTCGTATTCATGGTTTAATTTAGAAGCATGGTTGGTTATTATTGTTAATTTTGAAGTCTGTTTATGGATATTATTGAGAACTTGGGGGTTATTTTTTTTCGTATTCATGGTTTCCTTAGTTGGATATCAATAAATACATGAAAACCAACTTCTCATAAGAGATAAGAGAAAACTTCCATGCATTAAATTAGGACTTCAGCTTAAACTGCCAAAAAAGATACATTACCATTAGTAGCAGAAAGGAAGCGAGATGGAGGGGGAAGAAACAAAACACTATCAGGTAGATAAGAAATGCATAGCAGCTTAAATGTGCAATATAACCTCAGTTAGACTTTACTGGACCATTGTCGTCCTCTTGCGTGTTGTTAAGAGTTGGAATTAATTAACATTTACATTTTTTTTCTTTTTTGAAGCTGAATTAATTAACAATATAACCTCAGTTAAACACTATTCATGGTTTAATTTAGTAGCTTAAATATTTTTTTTAATATTTATGTTATGAAATTTAAATATTTGATTGGTTATATGGCTTATTATGCACTCTTATATGTATTAAATATAAATTATATTATATATATTAAAATTTTTATTTAATATCAAAACGTGTCCCAACGTGTCCAAATATGATATTTTTTAGAATTAACGTGTCGGCGTGTCGTGTCATGTGTCCGTGCATCATTGTATATATATATCACTATAAGAAAATAGGCATTCAAAGGCGGGATTTCTGAGGCGGTTTATACTAAACCGTCTCCAATGCAAATTTCGAGGCAGTTTACGCGACCCGTTTTAGGAAGGACGTAAAATTACTTCAAATAAAGGTCATTATATAATAACCGCCTGAGATCAAATAATATAGAGGCAGTTTTATTAGAATTTGGAGGCGGATCATATTTAAGTTATAAAATAATACATGAAAACATGGTTCGAACCCAGTCTCCTGAAGTCGTTGCAGTCTCTTTAATAATTGTGACCAATGGATTATATATTTTCCTTGCTACCAATTATTTATTTAATAGTAATAGTATTAGTAAATTTCATTTTCCCTCTGGATGAATTGTGATTCTCGCAGTCTTTATTCCCAAAATTAACTCTTTTCCCCCTTTTCACTCTTTCACTATCCTCTTTCACCAGACCTTTTCACTTTGTCACTTTCCCCTTTCACCAAACTTTTTCACTCCACCCTTTCAGTTTCCCACTACACACACTTTCACTCTTCTCTTTCTCTTCCTCCATTCAACGGTTTTTCACTCTATTCCTTCTCTTCCACCGTTCAATAGCTTACACTCTTCAGAGTCAAGTTTAGGTTTAAAGGTTAGGTATTTGTCACCATTTACTCTTCACCGTGTCTCTAAAGTTTAGGTTTTTCTCAGGATTTACTCTTCATCAACGGCTTACACCTTCATTTTCACTTTCAACATGTAGACTTTCATTCGTTGCTATGGTGGTGTCGTCATTCAACATTGAAATCACTTTGAGGTAGTGAACGGTGAAGAATACCTGCAAGGAACCATAACCCCGCAAACTAAAACTTGGTGAGTCATCAATCTACTACTCCCATTCATTACAAAATGCATGATGCATGGGTGTTCTTTTCTGATTTTGTATTTCTAATTTTCATTACAAAATGCAAACTTGGGTATTCTTTTCTTCACTTTTCGTTCTTTATCTATATCGAACACAAATCACCACCAAGGTGGCTCCTTTACTGATCAACCCTCATTGATTTATTTATTGCTATTTTTCCAGCACAATGCCTGGCAATTTTTCGAACTGATATTCAAATTTCGTGATTTCCTTCTTCTTTATCTATTTGGGATATCCCCTGAAGAATGTTAGCTTTGGGTCTTTTTTAGGATATCCTCTGAACTAAACCAAGGATTTTTTATTTTATTTTTACTTTTTTTCCTCAGGCTTGAGTTGTTTTGATTACATCACTACTCAAGGTAAGATTTTGACGATCAATGACAAAATGAGGTTTACTCAATATATACTCATTAATTTGAATATTATGATATTATATTCATTGTTTACCAACCTATGCAATAATATATTTGAATATGCAAGTTTGATTTCAGCTTTGGAAGATGCTTGCTGGAGTGTGGAATCATAGTGACAGGTATGATCTTTGTATTTTGAAGAATATCCACAGCTTGATGTTTATAAGTTTATCATAAGAGAACAACACAAGAAGTTTTGTTTGAAGTTTTATTTTTATTTTTGGCATTTTTATCAGAGAGAGAGAGAGAGTAGAATATAGTGGTTTAAGTCATCCCAAAGTCTCTCTCCAAATGTTGGGAGATTGCAAACTTCCCAATATTAGGAGTCCATGGGGTACTGCTATGGTACGTGCCCAACAGTTTATGACATCTGTAGGATGGTCAACTTTGTCCCATGTGATGGTAGAGGATTTCAGCCTAATGGATTTCGTTGATATAAACAAAATAATATTGACTAGAAAAAAAGACTTATGTGCTGTTAGACTTATGTGTTGTCTTGTTTATCATGTATTGTGATTATCATGATATATTACTTTCATGTTACCAAAAACTATTGTAGAAGTAACAAACAAGTTACTTCTTGGGCAGCAAAATGCTGTTGCATTATGTTATCTTACATGTTCTTACTGCTACATTAGATTAGATTGGACCTTTTTACTGTTGTATTAGAGTCAGCAATGGTTCAGAATACAAACCATACTTCCTTGAGATCTGCTGAAATTAATAATAGTTCAAATATGCTGAAATTGAGCATATTGTAAGAAAGTTATCATCTTTTTTCAGAGAAAATGGATAAAACATGGATTACGAAATCATGAAATATGATAGATAATGAACAAGGAATTAGGGCATTCATTGATTTTTCTCTTTCGCATAGTTCTGTTGAAGGCTTGATACTATGCCCTGGCTCTCATTGTGGTTTTAGAAAGTGGCATCAAAAGGAGAAAATGTATGACCATTTACTTTGCACAACATTCCCAGAAGGATACACTTTTTGGTATTTCCACGGCGAGTCAGAGATCGGAGAAGTAGTAATGTTGATCCAGATGTGTTGCATGATGCCGAAGATCGCATTGTTCATGAAGATCCTATTCGAACCATGGTAAATGATGTTTTTGGGGTGGATGGGCACCATGAGAATTTAAATGTTGGAGAAGATAGAGATCCAACCCATAATCCATATGAAGAAGCGTTTAAAGGTAAAGAATTTTACGAATTGGAAAAAATGGAGATAATCGTTGTGTGAAAGGTGTAAGAAGTATTCAAAGTTATCCTTTATTGTGAAGTTGTATCATATCAAATGTTTGTGTGGGATAAGTGACAAGGCAATGACTTTGATATTGGAACTACTACACGATGCCTTTGAACAAGCAAAAATTCCAAATTCATTATATGAGGCAAAGAAAACAATTACCAAGTTGGGTTTAGATTATCAGAAGATACATGCTTGTCCAATTAATTGTATGCTATATTGGGGTATGGACGAAAATAGATAAATTTGCAAGGTATGTAACACATCTAGATGGAAACCACACACTAAAGGTGGTGACCTTAGTGATGGAAATAGGAAGCGTAATCTGCCTTCAAAAATGGTTAATTACTTTCCACTCAAACCACGCATACAAAGGTTGTTTCTATCGTCAAAGACTACAAAAGGCATGAAATGGCATGCTATGGATGGTGATGATGATGGCAAGATGAGGCATCCTAGATATTCTGAAGCTTGGAGGAAATTTCATTCACTGCACACATCATTTGCATTAGACCCACGTAATGTTTGGCTTGGTTTGGCTACTGATGGCTTTAATCCATTTGGTAATATGAGTTCTAGCTATAGCATTTGGCCTGTTGTTTTAATTTCGTACAATACACCTCCATGGTTGTGTATGAAGTCAACATCGTTTATTATTTCAACAATAATTCCTGGTAAACGAGTGCTAAGAAATAATATTGTTGTGTACTTACAACCCTTGATGAAAGAGTTGCAGCAATTATGACATGACAGCATAAACACTTATGATGCTTCAACACAAGAGATCTTCAAATTACATGCAGTTTTAATGTAGACCATTGGTGATTTTCCCAGATTGGGTAATCTGTCTGGGTGGAACACACACACTGGGTTAGCTTGTCCATCATGTAACTTTGATTTTGAAACTTGTTGTCTTTATCATAGTAAAAAATGGTGTTCTATAGGTTATCGATACTTTCTTCATCAAAGACACAAGTTTAGATTGAACAAGGTTCGATTTAATGGAAAGCAAGATATGCGTAATCCTCCAAGATTGTTGTTTGGTTGTGAAATTCTTGAACAAGTTCAAAATTTGCATGTTACCGATGTAAGTGGTAGAGGGAAAAGAGCACGTGTTAGTGACCGTGATGCACATGGAAACACTATGCAGTGGAAGAAGAAAAACATATTTTTTGAGCTTTTGTACTAGAGGCATAATTTATTACATCATAATCTTGACCTTATGCACATTGAGAAGAATGTATGTGACAATATCATTTTCACATTGCTTAATGATGCAACTAAATCAAAAGAACACATGAATGCTAGAAAAGACTTGCAAAGGATGGGTTGTAAGCATGACCTTTGACTGTTAGAGAATGAAAAGTATCCTTTAGGAGTGTACACAATGACTAATCAAGGCAAGAAGGCTTTCCTAAAGATCTTAAGGAATATCATTGTACTAGATGGTTATGCTGGCAACATTTCTAGGTTCATAGATGTTGATTCTATGCGGCTGAATGAGATGTTGAAAAGTCATGATTGTCATATATTGATGGAGCAACTAACACCGTTGGCCACACGAATCTCGTTGCCTTATAATGTATCAAGCATTTTAATTGAGTTGTGCTCATTTTTCAAATAGGTATGCGATAAGGTATTGACTGTTTCAAATTTGGATAATTTACAGCGTCAAGTTGTGCTAGCTCTATGCCACATGGAAATGTTATTCCCCCGTCATTTTTCACTGTCATCGTTCATTTGATTGTTCATCTTGTTAAGGAAGCTAAGCTTTGAGGTCCCGTTCATTACAGATGGATGTATCATATTGAGAGGTACTTGGGATAATTGAAATCATATGTTTGTAATAGAGCACAACCAGAAGGTTCTGTAGCCCAAGGTTACCTAATACAAGAAATCTTAACATTTTGTTCAAGGTACCTTGATAATATTGAGACTCAATGGAATCGACCCAGACGTGTTGACGATGTTCCTGATGATATAAACCGCAAGATATACGTAGATGAATTATTTACCAATGTAGGAAAGCCAATTGGTGCATCAACATATTTTGATCTTACATCCATGGAATGGTTACAGGCTCATAGACACGTGCTAACAAATTGTCCACTTGTTGAAAGCTATGTCCAGTAAGTACTGCCAATTATTTTTTAGTATGTAAGTTACTGTAATTTTTTTTAATGTCATTATTTTAATTAGGAAATTTGTGACCGACTTGAAGAGACAACTAAAAAGGAGTAATCGAAGTCAAAATGAGATAGATAGAAGGGTTCATAGAGAATTTGCTTATTGGTTCTCTAAAGTCTAAACGCGTAAGTATTTTGTCATATACTACAAATAATGAAGATTGCTTGTTTTTAAGTTAAAATGTAGTTCACTAAAATTAGTTAGTTAACTATTGTAGGTTGTTATTGATATGGATAGTATTGGGGAATCAAAGAAAGCCATTATGTTTTCCCTTGCAAAAGGTCCACTTTTATCAAGTTAGAAGGTTCAATGCATATAATGTTAACGGCACCAAGTATCGTACCTTGGAACGTGATAAGAACCTAAAAACCCAAAATAGTGGGGTTTATGGAACGTTTGACACTAGAAGTTATTCTAGTAATAACGATGGTCAAATGATATGTGGATGGGTTCCTCACTATGGCAAATTGATCGACATCATTGAGATTAGTTACAATGGGTTATTCATAGTGGCTCTGTTTAAATGTCAATGGGTTGATACCACTACTCAAAGAGGGTTAAAAAAAGGATAAATTGGGTTTTACTCAAGTGAACTTTTCTAAATTGGTACATACCGGTGAGAAAGAGGATGATGAGGTATTTATTAAAGCTTCTAAAGCTCAAATGGTTTTTTATGTTGACGATGACAAAGAAAATGGATGGAGTATACCTGTTAATGTGAAGCCAAGAGACTTATATGATATTGGTGAAGATATTATGACATGCACCGTCCAATTTCCATCACAAAACCTGGACCAAATTTTAGTTGATGACATAATACATCTACAGTTATCTAGACCTTCCATAGATGATAACGTTCCAACTTTGATTCCTAATCAAATTGAGGAAGAAGATATGGATATATGATTTATTCGTTAAATATGATTATGTCCATAATTTCAATTATTGTATTGTATTATTTTTGTATGGCTTGGTTTAGATGGTATATTATTTTTTTATTATTTTGTATTGTCAAGTTTTTTATATGTCAGTTATGTTGTATTTGAAATTTTATTATTACTTATGACTTATATTGCTTATGATGAGTGAGTTATGTTCTATTTCAAATTTATAAATAATTACTACCATACATATTTGGAGGTGAATAATTACATAAAAAATATCTAATATTTTAAGGTAAACTCTTCTCCAAATTAAATTAATTTTTTATTTATATTGTATGAGTTTGCACAATTTGTATTTACATGAAAATGGCACGTACTAAGAGATTCATTGCAAGGAGACAATCCACAAGCTCTACTATTCATGCACTTGAACATCAACATGGACAAGCAAGTATTGAACAATAACACAATACAAACCCCATAGGTACTAGTCAAGGAATAGATACTGAGCCACATGAATTGGCAGTCTAGCAAGAACAAATTTCAAGTCAATCTCCACGAGGTTCTGGTCCATCTTAGCCACCTAATCAAAGACCACTATCAAACCCTCCGAAGAGGACATGCAACAAATATTGGGTTGTTGATGTCTTAGCTGATAATAGAGTAGTTGATGAGGAACGATTGCGGGTAAGGGATGTTTTGGTACTTCCTCGTCACAAGAAAGTGGTTGTGGAATAGAGTGAAGATAAACACTTTCTCAAAAATTAGCATTTTCATATAATTAAATTATCTAAGTTTTGAAACATAAATTCATCAAATAACTATAGATATGTCATATTAATGAGTTTAATTAAAACTCAACTTAAATAAAAAGAAAGTATTTAGGTAAGAGTAATTAAGAAAATTATAATTTTATGTTGTTAATAAGGAATATGGATAGAAAAATTAAGAGGACCAATATTCTCATCCTAAAATAATTAAGGATAATATATTAAAAAAAAATATTTAAAAAACTAGCACATCACCTCTTCTTCTTTTTAATACAAGTAAAAATCAAACACATAATCTAATACAACTTACTCAAATCCTTCACCACTAGACTAAACCGAGTCACTTCACACATCACTTATGAATCCTGCATGCAGAATATTTGAGTTGCGATAACGTCGATATTTAGATAGATACTACTATTTTAAGACAATTATATTATTCAAGAAAATGAAATCACTGTCAATAATGTCAAATGAGTAAAGCACATTCGAAAATTAAACAAAAAGAAATACTCTGGCCTGTGCTTACATGTGGCACTTGTTGAGGGATTGAAAATTCAATGACTCATGTACCCAAAAAAAAAAAAAAAATCAATGACTCCCATAATACAAATTAGACATAACGAATATGATCGTAAGTACATTAATTTTTTTTCTAAACTTTCTCTACTCATCATCTCTGCCATCTTTTGAATTGACAGATGAGATTTTCCTATTGGGCTGTTCCAAATCTTCTTCCTTTTTCATTTCAGTAGTTTCTTCCAAGGGCTTGTAACTGTAAAACCAAACACACATTCCAAAATAAATGAGATTTAAAACCTGAATCCCACTAACAAGAAAATAATAGTACTCCAATCTACCCCTATTAAGGTTCCTATCAGGCAACCAATTGTTCTCTTTGCCACTATATTTATGGACAATTGATACTATAAATGTACCAACATAATTCCCAATGGCTATAGTTATGCAATAGAGAGCTGTAGCACTGCTTCTCATGCTTTCAGGTGACTGATCAAAGAGAAATTCAAAAAGTCCAACACTCATGAAAACATCAGCCATTCCATGCAAACAATACTGAGGTACCAACCAAAACACACTAATAGGAATAGTGGCTTTTGGATCATCCAATAAGTGGTACTTTGCAGCAACTTCTTTCCTTTTTATTTCCACAGGTGCTGAAATTACTGTGGCTATAATGTTAACTATAAAGCCTACTCCCATTCTTTGTAGGCATGTGATTCCAGAAGGGTTCCTAGTGAACCTACGAGCAAAGGGAACAAAAAGGCGTTCGTAGAGAATAACTCCTGTCATCATGGTTAGCACACTGAATATAGACATACTAGCTGGAGAAATTTGGAATGAATGAGAAAGGTGACGATCCATTGTGCGTGCTTGTTGAATGACAAAGCTTGGAAGATGTGATGTAGCAGTTATGAGCAAAATTCCTGATGAACAAATTGGAAGGATTCTAATGATAGATTTTAGCTCCTCAACTCTATGAACAGTGGCCACTTTCCATAAGTTTGGTGTTGCATTTGGATCTCTGCCCTCCTCCCCTGTCACAATTGCAGCCTTGTCCAACCATCTGTAGTAAGAAATCAAGTGGGGAAAATGAACTTTTAGGATGTACATGATAACGTTTTCAAAAAAAAAATTATGTCCTATTTTCAATTTTTATCTCTTATATTTGAACTTTAAAACTAGTCTTTACAAATTCTGTTGTAAATAACAAATTCAACCCCTCCCGATTCTGTAATGAATCAATGGGCAAATTGATTAATGGGTAATTATCAATATGATTTATCTCATAGCAGGTGATCTAGATTAGTAACACAAAAATAAAGGGGTAAAATCAATGAAAGTCATATGGCTCAAAATAGAGATTTAGCTAAATTTGATTCAATTGATACTTTTTTAAAATGTCTGCTCACACGAGAATCCACTAGACATGGAGGGTGGATAATACACAAGTCCACTTAATACCATATAAAAAATTAATTTAACCCAAAAGTTTACGCTGTTATATGAAGGTTCATCCATAATTTATATATTTCTCTAACATTCATAAAGGGCAATATATGTTGATAATAACCAAGCCCAACCCATTTGTTCATAGTCCAAGTTTTTGGGTTGAACCAAAATAACTAAATATTTGACTTACTTGTATTGGTCTGTGTGTAAAAGCTTTCCTTCCAAAGAAATAGCATCGTCAAGTTCTTTATTTTGGTACAACAGCTTGGGATCGTCTGGTAAAGCCTCCTTCCTTTTCTTTAATGCAGCCACAATCACTTGGGCCAAACGAACCAAAGGACTCCCCTTTGGTTTTACATTCTTATAGAGTGGTGAGCCCAAGACAAAGGCAATGATGGATATGAACATGACAATGGTTGGTATTGCAAGGCCCCAGCCCCAGCCCGTATTGTCTTGAATATAAACCACAATGGTCAAAGCACTTAGAGAAGCGAATCCCATGCAGAAAAAGTACCAATTGAAGATGTTCCACTTCCTAGATGCCACACCATTTTTGGTCATATCAAATTGGTCTCCTAAGAAGGGCACAACACAAGGTCTAATGCCACCTGATCCAAGAGATGTGAGGAGCAGAGAGAGGTATAGTATCCACAGGTTTGAGGATGTGGCTTCTTGGCAATTCACTTGTGTTGGGCATGGTGGAGGGCGCATATGTGGCAATATAGCTGATACAGTCATAACAACCAACCCCTGTGTCAAGCAAGTGTATGACGATAATTAGCACGATATGCAACACATATTTAGATAATATAATAGTATTTTGGATCAAAATTAAACTTAATAGACAATATTTTGTAAATAGGAAAAAATATTTCTGTTTTTATGGCAAAATAATTTTTCCATCACACTTACATAAAAATTAGTGGATCCAGTTAATATTTTTTTTCCTTCTCTTTGTAATGAAACTCATTCACTTTTATGTGAGTATGACAGGAAAAATATTTCTGCACCAGAAATAATAAAAACCAATTACTAAATTAAATGTGAATCCTAACTGTTTTTAAGTAGTTATGTAATTGAAATATTTTATATTTAAACATTGAAAGTACTTGAGAAATACTAGCTAGTATAAGAAGTTTCATGATGAGATTGTGTGGAGAAGAGGAACCAGTTCATAAATGAGAGAAGCAACAGTAATGGTCCAAAATCGGCCAGCAAAGGACTCAGCAAAGAGAGCACCAAGGAGAGGAGTGAAGCTAGCAGTTCCACCAAAGATTGTGAGAGTGTTTGAGGCCAATACCAATGGCAAGTTCAGCTCTTGAGTCAGGTAACTTATCAAGTTACCATGAAAACCAGCCACCGCAAATCTATCACATACTTCATTTGCTGCATGTATATGTTCAACACCCAATTACCAGTCCAAATTAATCTCGTTCATACAGAAAATGAAACTGGAATCATAATTGTAATATACTAATATTTAAAGATAGATGTACTCTTAGTTAATTACTCGTTTATAAACAATTTTATTTTATTTTATTTTATTTTATTTTATTTTCAATCTGTCAATTTTCCAAATAAAAAATTGCCTTGTGGCTTGGCGAGTAATTAATTGAGAAACAACAATTTTTAAGTGTAAGCAATTTCTCACATAATTCCAAATTAGGATGGTGGTTAGGTAAAGTTTTGATAAAAGTCTTACCCAAAAAAAAAAAAAAAAGTTTTAATAAAAGTAAATATTACACGCAAGGTTCACCTAGGTCAACATCCACTTCTGTTGCCATCAACCGCAATTATGTTGAAAAAATAATAATTTAATGTTACATAATAAAATTGTCTGAGAAACATTTAATAATATTTTTAAAGGCATTAGCTTCAAAAGAATAATAGTACAAAAAAGACAAAAATGTTAATTAATGCTGGTAAAAAAAATTAATTATGTAATAGTGATAGTATATAATAAAATTACTTTGACAACTGAAATTTATTTTTAATAAAATTACTATATTAAATGGAAAATGAAAATTTTAATAGAGAAATATTAATCAAGCGATAGTAATAGTAAATAGTAAATAGTAAACAGTAAAGTTCAATTGAGAAATAAAGACGTATTTCAGAAAAAAAAATTATAAATATTAAATATTAAATATTAAATATTAAATAATATTATGTATATATTTTAAAATAAAAATGAAACACCACGAAAAAAGAGTACAATGTTAAGAAGTAATATTCGAAAGAAAGTGATTATAAACAGAGTAAGGATGACAATAGATAATAAATTAGTTCCTTTTTTTGGAGGGAATAAAGTTTCTTTTAAAAGCAAATGATCATGCATATTTCAATAAAATAATAAACATAAAATGGACCGTGAATATCTTTTGTATTATCGTCGTATTGAGTACTGTGTATAACTCTCTTTCAAAATAAAATTATAGATAATATATTCTTGGAAATATATAGGTCTAGTTTTGTTTCTCTTTCCCTCCTCGAGAAATATGTCAGTATGGGTATTGTATTTTTACTAGGCAGATATATAGATACTAGGATAGTATATTAAAATTTTCGGTACAAGAAAAAGGTAATTTACCCATAAGATTTATTCACAACTTGGCTTATTAAGAAATGTCTAAATTACTGGCATACATTGTTAAGTGACAACTTGGCTTATTAAGAAATGCCTAAATTACTGGCACACATTGACCTCGTACTACTCCTAGTCTTCTATATTAATAATTAATAAAGGGAGCTAATATCTATTAGTGTAGACTCCAATCAACTTCATAATCAATACAATTACACAGATCTCAAGTTGACTAAAAAACAAGCGAATTTCTAAATAAGTTATTTATAGGTTAAAATTTCACCACTTTAATTTTTTAATTTACTATTGAATTAGTCTTTTAAATTTCACCACTCTTATTATTTATTTGGTTATCATTAGATTAATTTGAAATTAACATTAGTTAATTTTTTCTTTTTTTTAATCATTGATTTCAAATTAATCTAATAATAATCAAATAAATAAAAAAAGTGATAAGTTTGAAATAGTGTGAGTATAACCTCCCCCAAAAAAAAATACAATGACACATTATTATTTGAAAGATTTGAATTTACTCAAAAGAAATTTAGACTCAAGAGTAAATAGAATCTCGGACGTATTTAATTAATAAAAGGAGCTAGCATCTATTAGATAAAAACTATCTATTAGTACATAATCAATCAACACAATAAGAGTAAGACTCTATAATTTTTTTAAAAAAAATAAGAAATTAATTTTGTAATTTCCTGAAGACAGATGCATCACTTCGAAGGTTTAAGTTGTACTACTCTCTGTTAATTTTTTCATATATTATGTCTCAGAATCAAAATCCCTTCGTTATAAACTTACTTTTGTAAAGCTATAAATTAAGAGAAAAAATTTATTTACAAATTTCTTTTACAAATTTTTGTAAATTACACTATATACTCCTGAAAGTACATAATGTAACTTAATATAGTTTAAGAGAACATAGTATAGTTTGTAAACAAAAAAATTTGTAAATATAATCATCCCCGTAAACTAAATAAGTTAACTATGAAAGGCCATTATTACCCAAAAAAAAACAAAAAACAAAACTATGAAAGGCCACGAAACACCTCTCTCTCTCTCTCTCTAATCGACGAACAAATTGATAATGAGAAGGGGAAGGGTATTAAGGAGAAGATTCAGGATGAAATAAATCCACACAAAAGCGCTCACCAAGGATGAAAGGCAATGTTCTGATGCCTCCTCGTCGCTTCATCTTCTTACTTTGTAGCTCTTCTTTCACCTCCACCTCGCCACTGCCCATGTTCTTCTCTATCTCCATATCAGCAGATATATATGATGCAGATACTTTATGTATGTAATATACATCCTATGCAGTTTTGCACTCATCTATATATACATATTATGACATAAATTAATGTATACGGGTTAAGAATAATGATAATATAATACAATCAACTAGAATGACTTCTTAATTTAGCTCGTGATTCCGCCTCAATTTTTTAAGATTGTCTACAGAGTTGGCCATGATCGTAAGCGAATTGTAATTTTTAAGAAAGAATTGAAGTTCAAGTCCAAGCTAAATGTTTTGTATAAGAAAAAATTAGACCAGTGATAAGGGTTTGTTCGAGTTTAGCCAATAATTTTGAGTTCGAGTCTCTAAGAAATAGTTGTGTTAAAAAACTAATAAAGAGAGTTTTGTCACCCATGTGATCCTACATAATTTGAACTAAACTAGTCCAAATCGATAAACAGATAAATAATATAAAAATAAATAGAAAAATAAACCTACATTTAAAGGGCATGATCGAGTATACAATAAAGAAAAAAAATAATGTGTCTTCATTCAAATAAATTTGCATTTTCTTTTTAAAAAAAATAAGAGAAAAGTTCTTTAATTTGGAAGACATAATGCTAATAGATTGGAAGTTATGAGTATTAAAGCCAGGTTATTTAAGTGGAATAGCGTTTTCCTGTTTTATTTCTTTTCTTTTTGATTTTTGGTATATTGTTTTATTTCTTTTATGTCAAATAACAAAATGATCTAGCTTGTAAATACTTTAATTTCTGGAATGATGATTTTAATTATCTCTTAACATAGAAGAACTTTGGAATTGTAGCCCGACGGTTTTTTTTTTTTCTTTGAGGGGTTCACAAATTAAAAATCTTTTGAATAAAAGTTTAACAACACATAAATTTTCAATGGGTTTAATGTTTTTCAAGTTGTAGGAAAAAATTTATATCCTACACATATAAAAATATGTTGGGCCCAAGTGAGGAGAAGAGAGAGAGAAATATGGGCTCCATATATTTTTATATGTGTGTAGAAAATAAATTTATCTCCTAATAAATTTATTAAGGAGAAAAAATAGATATATTTTTATCTAAAGATAACTCATGATTTATAGTGAAAACTGAAAACAATTAATTCGTCTAAAACAAAAATTTCATTTATATGGTAGTAACGTTTCTTATTTTATGGGAGATAACTTTATCTTCCGCAATATTAAAATAACATCATTTTGAATTTAGGATTAAAAAGAGGGTTTGGGAATTTACAATTAAAAATAAAAGGTATTTTAGTAAAATTCATGATGCAGGAGAAAAATAAAATTTTCAAAATACCCTTTATTTTAATCCTAAATCCCAAAACGACGTTTTGGGGTTGCAGAAAATAAAATTATCTCATGTAATAGGAAAGACACACATACATATATATATACACACACACACACACACACACACATATATATATATATATATAGGTTTTAGTGTTTTTACGGTGAATAAAAATAATTTATCTACTTCACTCTAAAATGATGTCGTTTTGAATTGAAAGAATAAAAAATTATAATAATAAAGACTATTATAACTTTGGAATAAATTATAATTACAAAAATAACTTGATTTCTCTCTAAAAATCATGTCGTTTTAAGTTCAATACAGATAACTTATTTACATTCATCGCAGAAAAATTGAATTGATATATATATATATATAGAGAGGTAGGATCTTTTGACACCAGTGTCAAAATTTAAATTTGACACCTCATCTGAGAGTCGTTAGATCAAAAAATATCAATGGTGTCACATGCTTGCAAATCAGAGTCGTTGATCTTTTTTGATCTAACGGCTCTCAGATGAGGTGTCAAATTTAAATTTTGACACTGGTGTCAAAGGATCCTACCTCATATATATATATAGGGTTAGAATCATTTTACACCACTGTAAGTTACACTCTTAATCTTATCCACTGATCCCATTTATATCTAAGGGCTCAAATTTTTTAGTAATGTGAGCCATTGGATACAAGTGGATCAATAGTCAAGATTGAGTGTAAGACTTCTAACTCTTACACCAGTGTAAGAATATCCTGCCCCATATATATATATATATTAAGCAAGGTTACGAAATTCAATTAGTGTTACAAGGTCCGATGCTTTGACAGGTGATACAAAATTATATTTTTTTAATACAAATTTACTCGTTCTTATTTGCAAATTGCAGTTCTCTGCACTCGGGACAACATTTTAAAAACTTTGGAATCTTTAGCCATCTTGATTCGAGGCGACAACTCACGGATTAGTTCAGGCATGTAGTAGTTAATCCATGATTACCTTCTTCTTTTTTAAACTTAATTACCTCTTTGAGGCGAATCAGAATCTTTCGGTATCTCCATGGGTTCGACTTTTTGAGCCGCCTATATACGGGACTAATCAAAAATTCAGGTGCGAGTCCAAAAATCATAGTACTTACGCCCCTTCGCAGTTGTTAGAAAATATAATAAGTCCTCCATGATTACCTTTTTTCTTTGACTTAATCTATTTAATGATGCGTGTGCATGAAAGTTGTCAGAAAATATAATAAGGAAAAAATACTTTATGTTATAAAAAAAAAAAAAAATACTTTTGCTATTGTGTAGAAGTAATATTATAAAAGTGAGTGAATTCTATTAGGTAGAAAAAAGAGATGAAATATGTGGGACCCGAATAAATTTTTAGTACTCAAATTAAAAATAAATTGATATAACTTAAAAAAATTCTTCTAGAAATTTTTGGCTTTTGACATTTTTCTTTATTATAAAAAAAGTATTTTATTATAATAAAAATTTTGTAAAAATTTATTTGACCTAACTTCTGCTTGCAAAGAGAACAGAAGCTAAGAAAAAGTCCTCTTAAACATACACTTAGTTGTGCTCAGTGACGGACCTAGAAAAAAAAATTATGTGTGCACACTTAAGGTCGGGGTTCAGGGGCAGCGCCCCCGAAGATTATTTTTTAAATGTATTAATTATAAGGGTTAATTGATCAAAAACCAACCTCTATCGATGTCTATTTGATCTAAAGTTGACCACTTTTGCTTCGCAAAAAAATGTGAAAAATCTCATGCGATTTTCCTCCACTTGATGAAGATTGAATTTCAAGAATCATTGATGTCCATTAAGGTTTGGAGCTAATAAAGTTTATGTTTAAAAAAAAAAAAAAAAAAAGACAAAACAATGAGATAAGGTTTAAGCTTTAAGCTTTTAATTATATGGGTTGCTTGGGTGGGGCTTGGACTTATTTTTACCTTTTTTTTCTTTTCAATCTTTTTAATATATTTTTTTACTTGACCTAAATCACCCACACCCACCCCTTTAAAAGAAATTCTCAATTTTTTGTGTCTTCGTGTGCAGACACATGCAACAACACCGGTCAAACCAGTGGTTGTGCTAGAAAAAATTAGATATTCATGGTTTATTTTTCTACAAATAGAGATTTTCATGTCTTTATAGTAGAGGATCTTCACCCCTCTACAATTCACTATCGTGTACATGGGTTATGTGTGTTACCTCATGCACAGCGGTAAAATATTGAGCAAAAATGATTATGGCTCTTTCTCTTTATTAGGGAATATTTTTTCACTTATATATAATCTTTTATCTATTACATTTACAAGTTATTATTCTATCAAAATATATATAGAGTCACCGTGTCTAATACACATCCCCCAAGCCATCTTTAAAATATTTACAGAGTTACGTGATTCCATTGGAAACTTTGGCCCATACCAATACCTCAAAAAAAAAAAAAAAAATCTCCATAACAATATACATAAGTTATACATACCTAAACTTCACTACACCAATCGTTCACTTATGCTTTCTGCGATTCCTACGTATAAAACTCCATGGCAGGGTGCTTAAGCAACACGGGTCGAACAAGATGCAAGTTTAGGGATCAGGACCCATTTGTCACATTTTACATAAAATTTATCCAACTGCTACGTACACAAACAGTAAAATTTTAAAAAATGCCAGAAATACAAGTTATAGGTAGCGAACTTCGTTTGCTGACATGACAACCTAGTTCGATACTGGTACTAGCGAATTAGATAATTTGAACAAAAGTATAACACGTGTCAACCTCTTCCAAATTTGTTTTTACTTTTGATCATTAAATTGCTTTTGCTATTTAACTTCATCTTCAATTACTTTATAGCAAACATTTTTGTTACTTTCATATTTATATTATACTTTTATTTCACATTAAATATCAAATGCATTTGGCACTGTGTTTGTCATTATCTCTTATAGTTCGCTAGAAGGTATAACAAATTTGGAAGAGATCGACATGTATCCTACTTTTGTCCTAGTTCGCTAGTACCAGTAGCAAACTAGGTTGCCATGTCAACAAACGAAGTTCGCTAGCGAGCTTATACGCATGGCATTTTAAAAAAATTCACTATTCGCGTGACTATTGAATAAATTTTAAGTTTTTGGATTGAATTGGTTCTTTACATGTATCACAGTCTCGGTGTATCGGATTCGATCCTCACCGTCCCCTACTTTCTTTCTAGTAAAATTTCTTTCTTCACACAGGTAGGTGGGCCTATATATGCATTGTCCACCCTTCAAGCCTAGTGAGCTCTCTGGTGAGGGGACGTGTTGAGACACTACAGCAAAATCGTATTTTAGCGGCGGTTTTTTTCAATTTTAGCGGCGGTTCAAACCGCCGCAAAATTTTTGGTGGCCTTTTTAAAACTGACATAGAAATTGGCGCAGTAAATATTTCAACGTCGGTTTTACACAACCGACGTTAAAAACAAAACCGACGTTATATGTTCTTAACCGACGTTAAAATAAAATATTTTAATAAAATTTAATATTTTTAGCGGCGGTTTTGAACCGCCGCAAATCTGCAATACTGTTTTTTTTATGCAGATATTTGCTGCTTTTATTGTGTTTGCTATTGTTGCTTTTTTTTTTAATAATTATTTGCTACTGTTTTATCTTATAATTATTTATATCATTACAAAAGACATATTATTGATTGATCAAACATTTAAATTTCTGAATCTATTATCATTAAATTTATACATAATTAAATGTAATTCAAGATAATACAAATAGTGTAACAAATGCAAAATGTCTCACCATTAAAAATTAATATATTCAAATACATGATAAAACAAAGTAAATGTGCTTTGCAAATTTAACATAAATGGAATCAAAGTATCTATAATACTACAAATGTTTAAACTGAGTAATCTTGCAAATCAAACCTAAATGGAATTAACGTGCCAATAAAACTACAAAAGTTTAAACCTAAGTAATCTATTAGCAGTGATTAGTTGCAAAATGTGAAGAAGGTTGATCACGAGGATTGAACTTTGCTGCCTGCATTAAAAACAAATGAATAACATTTTTAGTAAATGCATTAAAAAATTATATAATGTTTATTAAGAAAAATAATAACTTACTTGATTATTAATAACAGTAGTTAGTTTAGTAGATAGAGAGGTATAGACATATTTTGATATAGTTTAGCAATCATGGCTTCAATTGATTTTCTTTTTTGGATCTCTTGTTTTAATTGTAATTTTCTTTTCTTTTAAATAAAAGTGAACTAATTACAAGTGTAATATTGATTTTTCCTTGTACCACCCCAAAATCATGTAGATTCTTCCATGTAAATACGGTTTCTCCACCTGGTAATGCAACTATGCAAGTCAATTGACTTTTTCCTTCCAAAAAAATTAGAAATATAAAAAGATAATAAAAATAATTTGATATTTTTTTAATTTTTTAATTATTAATAAGAAATATATTTCATAAAGATAAGAAGAGAATTAAAATCAAACGTCTCTTTTGACTCTAAAAAATTCTGCACATATCACTGTTATTAGCAAGGGTTATCAAGCTTATTCAACTATTAATTTATTAATTACTAACTATTTAAATACTTATACTTGATCTTAATTGCAGTCTCAAATTCTTTAATTAATTATGTAAATTAGTTATTAGGAGGTGGTGTCTCTTAAACTACAACAACAACATTAAATTTAATTTTTTAAAAAGGCCTCCAACTGTAAATCTATAATATCTCCACTTCATCAAATTCCCAAACAACGACAAAATTTATAAACTAAGAAAGATTAAAATAGTCCCTTGACATAGTGATTCTCATGGGTACTATCTCCACATCATAGCAAACTTCAAATAATTATATCTCAGCAATTTGAAAGCACCACCGTACACTTAATATCATGCAATGAACGAATTTTCCATCTCAATATTCCACCTAAAAATGTTAGATTAACAGTGGGAACTCATAACCCCTCAACCCACACAAGGCAAGGAAATAGCACGTATTGGGTTTATGGCAGGGATTTCTATCTAGCAACCAAAATTAACTTTCAATCATTATTACAAAGCCAATAGCATATCAGCAACCAACAAAAAATAAAGAATATAAAACACGTAAAATTACCTCTTAAGTGTATAAATCCCAAGAGAGAGCGCTTTGATTATTTCCCTATGATGACCTTCTTCCCTTCGATACAGCCTCCTATTATCAAAATCATAAATGCTTACATTGTGAAATTCACAGAAATAAGCTCAAAAGTGATACTTCTCCAACAGGGCCTACATCTAATGCAACAACTTGAGATCACTACTATGGTTACATGTGTTGATATTAATATATTAATAATATTCCAAGAAAGTATCATACACCTTGTATGTCGAAGTGGTGAAAAGGGCATCCACTATGGCTGAACTCCTCTACACCTGCCATATAAAAGATTTCTTGTTCCGAGTCTTCTGACTATTGATTCTGTAAGACTCAGTTCCTGACTTGGAAGCACTCAGACAATTTCGTAACACAGGTGTAGAAGAAAATGCACTCTAGCAAAAGGAATAAGCATATAAGACAAATTACATCAAGCGTATAACTTGAAAGGAAAAAAAAGAAATCTAAGTATATAGAAGAGTAAGTACCTACAATTATGAGCTTTCTACTCAGAATATTAGCCAAATTGATCATCACTCCCTGATGAAAACCAGAACTTTTGATTTTAAAAATCAATTTCAGTTTGTGTGTGTATTATGACCCTATTGAACTTCAACAGTTCTTAGAAACTAAATGCCAATGAAACTGAAATAGCCTTGCATAAGAAAGTCCCCAGACAGCACTGCTACATCAAGGTAAATGGTTAGCAGGTTAAAAAAAATTCAACATATATGATGAAGTAGAGAATTAGTCTACAGGGTAACTATAAAAAAATAGAGAATTAGTCTACAGGGTAATTATTTTGTGCCACTTTTATTACTTGTAAGACTTGATACGCTTGCCAAAGTCTCCATAGGGATAAGCACCTGCATGAGAGTTTATTGTTATATTGAGGAACAACTAGTGGTTGGTTAGCACATTGAAGCAGTAGTAGTACAGTACTTCACCTGTTAGAAGCCAAGCCCTCCCCAATATCACTATATTTATCTCTTACCAACTTGACATAATTATTTTTCTCCTGCCAGCAAGACTAACCTTACCTGTTTCTCGTTTCCAGTGCTACTTCCAGTTACGTGTCACATAACAATCGATTTTGAATAAATATCAACCTTCTCAGAAGAAGATAGTTGTGGCTCCTGCAAAAATAAACCATTTAGAATCAACTTCATATAAGCTATGGTATGTTATCAATATATTTGTAAAAGAAAGGTGTAGAGTATATAATGTAATACATGAGCATAATGCTGCCTAGTGTCCATGGCATGGTCTTGATTGTTTAGGCCAAAAGTTCCTTCTTTAGCCCCACGTATTGTAGAGCACATAGCATTTAACAAGCGGCAATAAGTGATCAATTTAGGTTCATCTTGCATGGCTTGGATGAAACTGTAAGTCAAGGCGCCAGCACTTTCCATGCCACTAAAGGCCTAATCAACAAATCAAAGTCTTGGTTCTCAGAAACATTTCAATTCTAATTCACATCAACCATTGTAAAGGAAAAAAAAGGATCCATTACTAACCGATGTGTCTGCTGCATTTCCATCATCGCAAGCTGAAATACAAACTGCTAATCCTCCTCCCGTGCCTTTGTAACCAGATCTGGGGTTTCTATGATCCTCCCATCCATAATAACCTTTTATGCTTCAACTAAAAAAAATCAGATCCAGATTTACCAATGTAAAAGATTGAAGCCTAAAGATGTTATCAAGTCCTACAAGTAATAAAAGTGGCACAAAATAATTACCCTGTAGACTAATTCTCTATTTTTTTTTATAGTTACCCTGTAGACTAATCTCTCAATCCAATAATGGAATGACTTCAAAAAATTTAAACTTTAATCATAATTAAGGCATTGTATCATATTTTGCAAATAATCAAATTTATTGACAATATATATCAAGAGCTGGCACAAATTTGTGAAGAATGTATTATAACCTTGAGTGCTTTCCTTCAGGATATTAAAATGCTTCCATAGACAATCACCAAGAGGACATAGTTTAGAAACGACTGAGAAGTTGGAGCATTAATTCCCATGATAATGAAAGATAAGGAAAAAACATTGTATCAGGCGTTTAAAATCCAAAAAATTAGGCATACAATGAACTTAAGTAGACAATGGTCACACAAGAAGGGACAGAACAAAAAATTAGGCATACAATCCAAAATGAATTTGTATGTTTCAGTTGCAATAAAAAAATAATCCTGTGCTTCACCCTGTTTGAGACCAAAACAAGAAAAAAAAAGTAAAAAAAAAAGAATGATTTTAATACAAGAATATAAATAATACATTAAATGGCAATCCTTCCATATATTGGCACGTCCAACGCAGGCTGCTAAGAGAAATTCTATATTAACAATCCAATTTTATTTAATATTCATTCAAAAAGGAACATAACAAAGTTAAAAGAGAGCAGGGAATAATAAAAAAAATCCATTAAAAGGATTCAGCTCTAAAACAACTAGTGTAGCATCATCCCGTGAGTAAAAAGTGCACTCAAAAGAGAAGAGAAGACAATACTTGCAAGCTTTGAGGAGAAAGCAACTGAATCTCAATGCGGGTGCAGTTCCTGGAAGAAAATCGAATTATTCACAATTAGATAGAGGAATGAATGGAATTGAAATAAATGAACCCTAAGAAAGAAGAAACAGTGAATGAAATGTAATGGAATAGGGAATACGCAGTAAAACATGTCCATAACTATCTCCAAACCCTAAACCCCCTTTTCTCCCCTATTGAAGTTGCTATACATTCTTCTTCAAATGCTTCCATCACAAGCCATCATCGTTGAGCTACTCGCACTGTACATTGTGAAGTCTTCAACAAAAAATGCATAAAGGCTACTCGCAGCATTAAGTCCTCAATGAATGTTGGATTGTTTGATGAGCACGTGAAATGAACAGCTCGGTGAGAAGAGAGAGAGAAAGAGAGAGAGATGAGAGAAAAGCATAAAGGCTGAATAGTGTGTGATATGAGTTACTTAAGCGTTCATTAACTATTTGATTGAGTTAAGGGCGGTTTTTCCAAACGACGTGAAGACACAGCCATTATCTATCGTTTTTCTTGTAGTGAGATATACAAAATTATTAATGTAGCCTCACCCAAAAGCTTAATGATTTTATATATCACAATAATTTTTATAAAAATGTGAAAAAATAGTTACTGTTCCCAATTTAGGCTCACTTTATCCATTCCTTTCCGATTGTTTCCTTCGCCTAATTATAAACATCATTTCTAACTTAACATGAAAATATTAATTTAATGTTTATCATCAATATGTTTTCTAATTTATATTTAAACAAGATGGTGGATTAATTTTAAAATTATGATTAATTATTATATAAATATTTAAAATACTTATAAAGGTAAATGTGGTTTTTAATTTTAATTCTTCTAAGATTGGTTCAAATTTTCATTGAGGATTATGGGATAATGCGAAAAATCCATCCATATCCAAGTCTAAAACATCTACAAGTTGTTGAACAACCTTAAAAATTAATTAAAATATAACATATTTCCATAAGATGTCCGAACAAATATTTGTTGGAGCAGTCACATGGATCCCACCATTATGTATTTATTTGTGCGAAAATTCCTATAAATTCATGTGCCCGAACAAATATTTTCGGATGATAATTTCTTCTTGCTCTCCTAAGTTACCCTTTTGCATGAAAAACACATCAATAAACAATTTTAGCTCTCATATACATATATAATTAAAAACGGAAATACTTTTCTTATGTTGTAGAAAAATAGTTACCTCATATTGTAGAAATAAAATTATAAGAGGGACCCACAGGTAAGAGAAGAGAGAAAAAAGAATGATGGGATCGAACCCAACCTTTTTTTGTGTGTAGGAAAGTTGTTTATCTCAGGTAAAATGAGATAAATATAACTCTATATAAAATATATATATTGAAACAGTGGTAAGGTTTTTTTTTTTTAATAAATAAAGTGTAACGTCCAAAGTGCTTGCAGCTAGAGTACATGAATGAATCGAATCAACATTCGAAAGAGAGGGATTCCAGAGACTGTGCTGGTATGGGACAACATAGTTTGGAATAGCTTATAAGAATTAATTGGTACTACCTATATTGATAAGATGCATCTAGTAGCCCGTAACGGAAGAACTCCATAGTTAAGCGTATTTAATTTGGAGCAATTCTGGGATGGGTGACTGATGTGAGTCTAGCAGATGATGTTTTCTAACTTAAAAGAAGCAAGGAATTAATCATAAATGTATGAAAATAGTCATTAAATGCAAGAAATATTGATTATTCCTTCTCAATCATGCTCTCACTCAAGTTATATGTTAAATAGCATGAAACGCCGCACAAAGGAGCAAAAACGGAGAAACCAAATTTCCATCTGGCGCACGATGCGCAGAGGTTGGCGCACGACGCGCCAAACTGGCGCACGGGGCTCGGTACCTGGCGCACCGGGCGCTTTATCGACGATTTGCTTCTGTTTGGGTCGCGCACGGAGCGCGGTACTGGCGCGCGGCACTCCAGAGTTGGCGCCCGGGGCGCCGTTTACAGATTCAGCTTCTGTTTCGCCCAAGTTTGGGGCGCCAGGCTTGGCGCCCCGTGCGCAGGCGATATATTTTTAAGTGCGAATCAGCTAAAATAAGGCCCAATTAGAGTGCAAAGTGAAATAGGTTTTCCCAAAACCTAATAAAAGGATCAGAAACATAAGGGAAAGGGACTTTTGGAGAATCAAGGAGAGAAAAACAACAAATAGAGCAGAGATTCCTTGGAGCTTCTCGGAAATTCAAGGGTTCGATCGATCAAGACGGAAGATCTTCATCTTCCCTTTCTCTTCTAGGTTTTAAATGCTACTTTCTTTTATTGTTATTTTGTCAGACATGAACATGTCTGGCTAGTTTTATCATTGTGGTAAGGGTCACAACCCTTGATGTGAACCCCTTGTACCTTGGTTGAAATTTATGTTTATCCATTTTAATTGCATTTATCTTTTCTTGTTCTTCATTCTATAATTCTATTGGAACTGATCAATCTAGTAGGGTTGCGAGGGTTAGGGTTTACAATAGGGATGTTGGAATTCTAATTCCTGACAAAGAATAAGATAATTGTTCATGTACGCACTAGGGATAGGCTATATGAATAGTGAACGTTAAAGGTTCATTGATTCTAAGGGTTAACTCGAAAAGGAATTTCTAAGGGATTAGGATTCTAATAGAGTTAACAAGGTTACAGTCACTAAGGGATTAGGGCTTAACTACTCATATAAAAGATGATGAATTATTCGATCAATTGAATAGGTAAATATAAACGTAATCCAAGTTGCAAGGTGGGAATCAGAAAGGTGTTTGTTTCTCTTTACCGCAATATTTTCTCAAATATTTTCCCAATCCTTAATCTTTTGTTCTTGCATTCTGAAAACACTTTTGGAATCATTTACATTTTTACTTTAATTATTTTAGTTTGTTTCATGAACTACAATCATTCTCAACCTATTTTGATTAATCCAACAAGAGAGGAATAGTTATAACAACTTAGGTGCCTCAATCCTCGTGGAGACGATACTCTACTCACTCTTTATTACTTGGTACGATCGGTGCACTTGCCGATTTCACGCATCAAGTTTTTGGCGCCGTTGCCAGGGATTGATTACGCCAAGTTATTTATAACTTTTGATTTTCTTGCTTGGATCATTGTGTTACTAATCTGTTTGCTTTAGTTTATGCGTGGTACAGTTGATCCTGCAACTTTGATTTACGATCCAGAGATAGAAAGGACTGCAAAGAGGATAAGACAACATACCAAAAGGAAGAGGCAAGCAGAGGCTTCTACTTCACATTCTGAAGCAGAAAATCCTACTTTACACGTTGAAGTAGAAACAGAGATGGCAGAAGAAAATCCACCAGCAGCTGAGCTGATGGAATCAGTTTTGGCTCCTCAATTCACAAGGCCAAACTCGAGTATTGTCAAACCACCGATTGCTGCTAATAATTATGACATCCAGCCAGCACTCATCACCTTGGTGGAGAAAACGCAGTTTGGTGGAGAGGACTATGAAGATCCTCATGACTTCATAGACAGATTTTTAAGGATCTGTGATACAACTAAACACAACAGAGTGTCAGACGATGCGATCAGACTCCGATTGTTCCCGTTTGCATTGACCGGGAGAGCTCTCAAATGGTTGGATCGACAACCTCCCAATAGCATCAGAACATGGGAGGATTTGGCGGCTAAATTTTTTGCTGAACACTTTTCCATGGAAAAGTACAATAAGTTGGTGAATGAAATCACCAATTTTACCCAACAACCAGGAGAGACTTTATGTGCAGCCTGAACTCGATACCAGGAGCTGATCAGAAAGTGTCCACAATATGACTTGCCAGATACAAAGAAGGTCAGAGTCTTCTATAATGGGATGACGCCAGAATGCAGAATGATTGTCAATGGTGCAGCTGGTGGCAGGGGAATAATGATGCATCACTAGCTGAGAACAAAGTGATTTCCCAGCAATTGGCTAATTTGAATGCCAAGCTGGACAAGATGCAGCTCTCAACATCCAAGGTTGATATATTTAACTGTGAGTATTGCAAGGAGTCGCATGACACTAATGAGTGCCCTACACTTAATAAAGTTGAACCATTCCAGGTCAATGGAATTTGGTATGATCCACGGCCTCCCCAGAATACTCAAGGTTACCCAAGGAATCAGAATGGCGGTCAAGGGAATAACTTTCAAAGGAGGAACCAAGGGAGTGGCTTGGATTATAAATCCAACAACTATCTGCAACCTCCTCCTCTGCCACAAAAAGAGCCATCTGAGTTGGAGAAAGCAATGATACAACTGTCCAAGACAACTAATGATCACATTAATGAGACAAGGGCTTACCACAAGAACCAGGATGCTTCCATCCGGAACTTGGAGAGTCAGATAGGCCAGTTGTCTAGGCAGTTGGCTGAAAGAACTCAAGGGCAGTTTCCTGGAGATACTATTGTGAATCCTAAGGAAGACTGCAAAATCTATTGTAACCAGGAGTGTAAGTGTGATCACTCCTCAAGACAAGCAAAAAGGCGTTCAGAAGCGAAGGTTGATAAACCAGTGATCGAGCCAGAACAAGAAAAAAGGAGGTAGACACGCTTGCAACTGAGAAAGAAGAACTTGCAAGGCAGGACAAAGGGGGGAAAAAGAGAAAGTTGTTGAAGCTCTGAAGCAGCCAATGGATTTCTCTCGTTTTGAGAAACTTCCTTATCCTATGAAGCTCAAGCAACAAGCACAGAAGCAACAATATGCCAGGTTTTTAAATATGTTTAAAAAGTTGCAAGTAAATATTCCTTTTGCTGAAGCTTTAGCTAACATGCCTAATTATGCTAAATTTATGAAAGATTTATTGTCTAAAGCATAAGTTGCAGGAATGTGAGACAGTAGCACTTATTGAGGAGTGCAGTGCCATTATACAGAAGAAG
>NW_026897928.1:0-40591 GCF_033153095.1 Gastrolobium bilobum | reverse complement strand
CTTTTCCAAAACCTCAAAGCCTCTTAGTCATTTGCTGGAAATTAACACCCCATTCCATTTTGATGAGGCTTGTCACAAAGCCTTTAAGGAGCTAAAACAAAAATTAATTTCTGCTCCCATCATAATAGCTCCTGACTGATGCAAGTGATTGGGCAGTGGGGGCTGTTTTAGGACAAAGAAAAAATAGAGTTTTTCACTCTATTTACTATGCTAGCCGAACCTTAAATGGAGCCCAACTGAATTATACAGTTACTGAGAAAGAACTGTTGGCTGTTGTATTTGCCTTTGACAAGTTTAGATCTTATTTGGTAGGTACCAAAGTCACTGTATATACTGACCATTCTGCCATAAAATATTTGGTGGAAAAGAAGGATTCTAAGCCTAGATTGATTAGATGGGTTCTTCTCCTTCAAGAGTTTGATATGGAGATTAAAGATAGGAAAGGAACCGAGAATCAAGTGGCTGACCACTTGTCTAGGCTTAATGAAGGGCAGAAAAATGATGTGGGAGTTGAGCAAGCCATTAGGGAAACTTTCCCGGATGAGCAGCTATTTTTAATTACCTCCAACACAACCCCATGGTATGCTGATTTTGCTAACTATTTAGTTAGTGGGGAACTTCCTAAAGAGTTGAGTTACCAACAGAGGAGGAAGTTGGTGCATGACAGTAGGTTTTATTTGTGGGATGAACCCTACATGTTTAAGAAATGTGCTGATCAGATAATTAGGAGATGTGTGTTGGAGGAAGAGAAAGAGGCAATTTTACAGCAATGTCATGACTCACCATATGGTGGTCATTTTGGTGGTCTAAGGACAGCAGCAAAGGTGTTGCAATCTGGTTTTTATTGGCCTACTTTATTCAAGGATGCCAATGTTTATGTCCATAAATGTGATAGGTGTCAAAGGACTGGTAATGTGTCTCGAAGGCAAGAAATGCCTTTGAAACCAATTTTGGAAATAGAACTTTTTGATGTTTGGGGCATAGATTTTATGGGACCATTTCCCCCTTCCTTCGGGAATCAATATATATTGGTGGCTGTGGACTATGTTTCCAAATGGGTAGAAGCTGCTGCCCTACCCACAAATGATTCAAAAGTGGTAATTAAATTCTTGAAAAAGAATATTTTTACCCGATTTGGAACTCCAAGGGCCATTATAAGTGATGGAGGTAAGCACTTTGCTAGCAGACAATTTGAAGCCCTTTTGGCTAAATATGGAGTTAAGCATAAAGTCTCTACTGCTTACCACCCACAAACCAGTGGGCAAGTAGAAGTCACAAATAGGGAAGTGAAAAGAATTCTGGAAAAAGTTGTGAATCCTTCAAGAAAGGATTGGTCCTTGAAATTAGATGATTCCTTGTGGGCTTATAGGACAGCCTATAGAACACCTTTAGGTTGCTCACCTTACAAATTGATTTTTGGTAAAAATTGTCATTTACCCTTAGAGTTGGAATATAAAGCATACTGGGCTACTACTCAATTGAATGTTGATGCCACTGCCTCAGGAGAAAAGAGAATTCTTCAACTGAATGAAATGGATGAATTTAGATTAAATGCTTATGAAAATGCCAAGCTGTATAAAGAACAAATGAAGAGATGGCATGATAAGCAAATTTCAGATAGGCAGTTCTTTGAGGGACAACAGGTCCTGCTCTTTAATTCTAGGCTAAAATTCTTTCCGGGAAAGTTAAAGTCTAGGTGGTCTGGTCCATTTAAGGTAACAAAAGTCCATTTACATGGTGCAGTGGACATTTTAAATGAGAAAGATGGGACCAAGTTCACTGTCAATGGTCAAAGGCTTAAAAATTATTTGGGGGAGGGAATTGAGAAAGCTCAAATCTCAATATCTCTTGCTGACCCTCCCACCATTTAAACACAAACGAACAGTGAAGAGTCTAGCTTGAGACTCTAATCAGAAATTAAGCTTTATTATTGTTGTGTTTTGTATATATTTCAGTTACTGTTTTTCAGTTGTTAAAAAAAAAAAAAAAAAAAAACTTTTGTAGATAGAATATCTGAGTCCTGACACTCTCATTCTGTTTGTTTACAGGTGTTAAGCGAATTCTGTTTGCTGATTTCTGGAAGCAAATTTAGTATAAAGTTTGGGGGAGTGGTCTGAGTATCAACTCAATTTTATTTTTGCTATTTTTCTGTTTTTGGTAATTTCAATTTGCTGTTTTAATATTTTTAGGCATCATGGTTAGAAAACATATCTTGCGTAGTGGAGGACCTCACAGTCCAAAACTTACACCTCACACACCTGATCCTGAGAGTTTTTCCCTCTCTTCCTTCACATGTGAAAAAGCAATAGAGAGGTTTGAAAAGACTATGCTTGCTAGGGACCCTACCCCTGACAAGGGATTTGAGGAAAATGCCTCTTATCCTGAATATGTGCATGAAGTAGTAAAAATTCAACATTGGGAACAGTTTTACCTGCATCCTAAGGATGCGGCTAATGTCAATGTGGTAAGAGAATTTTATGCAGAAATTTTAAATGACAGTCAAACTGAGGTTAGTGTCAGGGGCATTAAAGTTTCCTTTGAACCCAAGGTTATTAGGGAATTCTTTTCCCTACCGAAGGCCTCTAAAGATGAGTTTTCCAAGCATGTCAAGAAGCATGACCCTGCTTTCATGGCAGCAATATTAGAGGTCATAGCAGTCCCTGGGGCTGAATGGGAGATAAAGGAAAAGAACTATACTCTGCAAAAACACTTTCTAAATGAAAAAGCTCAAACGTGGTACCACTTCATTAGAGCTAGATTGCTCCCTACCACTCATGTAAATATAGTGACTAAGGATAGAGCTGTGTTGTTGTGGTGTTTATTGGTTGGGAAACCAGTAGATGCTGCCAAATTAGTTTTTAGAGGAATTGGAGCTTGTGCTGGGGGTAGGAAAGGCAAGCTACGGTTCCCTAGCTTCATATCACAATTATGCAAGAAAAAGGGTGTCACAGCAAACCAAGCTGATGTGTTCTTTAAAGTTAGTGAGGCTATAACTCTGCGAATCATTATTAAATTGAAAAAGGGCATTGCTGCACCCTCTGTTGAGAAAGAAAAGTTAGAAATAGAAGGAAAAGAAAAGTTGAAGGGGGTAGTTGAAGAGGAGAAGACTCAGTCTTCTCCCCCAGAAAAGAAAGGGAAATTTGTCCCTGATGTTGCTAGTTCTCAGCAACAGGAGGCTGAAAATATTGCAAATCGCTTGGAGACTATGGTCCCTCCCACTGAAGACCAGCCTTTCCCAGGCGGGTTACAGAATAATCTGGTTCACATACATAAAGTGCTCATGCAAATGCAAGATCATAACAAAAAAATGGACTTGCTGTTTGAGAAAACATATGATCAATTTTACACTTTTATGTATAATAGAGCCAGATTTCATGATTACATTGTAGGGAGGGACAGAGTCTTGAATGATTTTTTGAAAAATACCTTTGCAAATTTTCCTGGTTTACCTTCACTTCCTGATGATTTAACATGGCCACCTTCTTCAGTATTTGTTGATCCACAGGTAAAAGAAGCCATGGCAAAAGCTGCTGGCAATCCTCCTTCTCCCCAACCTACAAGGCAAGAGACAACTCCTCTACCTACAAAGGAACATGGCCATCCATTTAGCTCAAGGAAGAGGGGAAGGCCAAGAACAAAAGCTGCCATGGAGGAAGTGAGTGACAATGAAGAAGAAGAAATGCAGTCTTCTGAATCAGAATCTGAAGATGTGGATAAATCTGAGTCAGGGGACTCAGATTATCAGGAGAAATAGGCCAGAACTTCTTCTGGCCTCAGGTTACACTGATCCTATTTGTAAAATTTTCATTTGTGTAACTTGTTTGAGGCACAACAGTGAGGACACTGTTGAAATTAAGTTTGGGGGAGAGTATTCTGTTGGTGCACCATAAACCATGATTGCTCTTTAGAATTTTTTTTAGTTTGAATTAATTTCTTATGTTTCAGTTGCTGTTTTGATTGGATTTGTTGTTTTTAGAGTTGTATGAAGTTTTCTGTTGGTGTGGTTGTTTTGAGTTAGGAAGAGATTTTGTGCTGTTTTGGTGAAAGGGAATTTTGGATATGAGAATGGATTTGAGGAGTGTGATGTTTAGCAATGAGTGGTCAGTATCACAACTAAGCAGCTGAGAATTTGAATAAAGGAAAAGAACTCAGGGTAGTTTTGTGGATGAAGAGTGAAATGAGTGTTTTAAATGATTGATGGGTAAAAGGCAGTGAGAGGTTGAGAAATTTAGTTGATTAATGCATCTTGTGAATTTTAACAATAAGCATGCGAGATGGTGACTTTACCAACACTGTGAGATATTGAGCCTACACAGCAAATTTTTTCCATGAGGGGTTCACACTGGGGTAGTGAGGCAGAACTTGCTTTGGTGCTTAGTTGAAGAAGTGTAGCGTTGGCTTGAGTTTAAAATGATGAGGGCAATTTGTTGTTTTGCTTAACCATTTTAAAACCAAAAAGCCATCCATAGATCATCATCCATTGAAAACCCATTTTGAGCCTTTGACCTTTTCTTTTCACATACCCACATTTTATCTTATCCCACAATCTATTACACCTCTTAGTTATGATGGAAACAGAAAAAGAAGCAAGATTTTTTGTTATTTTTATTTTGTTGGTTGTTAAAAAAAAAAAAAAAAAAAAAAAAAAAAAAAAGAAAAAAAAAAGAGATTTTCAATAAGAGAAAAATAGCGGTCAAAGTAGCTGCCACTGAATTAGTTGATTATGCTTCATAATTGTGTTTCCTTTCCATCATAGCTAAGTTAGCCAATCCCCCACAAATTTTCCACCTTCACCTTAGCCAAGTTACAACCTATTCAAGTCCCTTTGATTAAGTTCAGGTCTGTGTGTCACTTAGAAGACAAGAGCATCTTATCAAGCCTATGTCAAAGCTATTCCTAGTGTTGGATTGAGAGAAACAGAACCCTTGAGCATTGAGTGAATAATTCTGTAAGTCAGTGAGGCTGTGAAAAGTTGCCATCTTTATTGCCTTTTGAAAAATATTGCATGCTGTGTTAAGAATTGAATTTTCAGAATCTCTTTTGTCATTATTCAACAGTCAGTGAGGCACTTATGCATTTGAATTTCACACACTATTTGCTGAGTAGTTTTATGGAATAAAAGGATCATTTAGCTGCCTGGTTTGTGATTGATGGATTGCTGAACTATGTACCTACCTCTGTTCCCTGATCTTTGTGATAATATGATGCACTGAAGTTGGTTTTAAAAGCTGAACATTGAAATGCTGATGAAAATGTTTGAGATTGTTGATTGATTCTGAGTAGCTTTGAATGATGTGATTTGAATGATTGTTAGTTGAAAGAGTGGTTAATTTGATAAATTTTGGATCTAATTTCTTGTGTCACTTGAGGACAAGCAACAGTGTAAGCTTGGGGGTGTGATAAGTCCATGAAATAATACTTACAATGTATGGTTTTTAATATGAAAATGTAAAAAAAGAATACACTTTGTGTTAATAGATACCCCAAATTGAATTAAGGTGGATGATTCTGATTTAAATGCTAATGGGTTTTTTTTCTTATTTGCATTCTTCAGGCCCAATTGTGATACAGCCCAAGGAAAGAGAAAGGAAATAATAGAAAAATGAGAAAGCAAATCAGTGGCCCAAAAGAAAAGAAAAGAAGAAGAGAGAAAGAAGTCAGAATCGTGCGTCTTCTGAAAGAGAAAGAAAAAAACCCTAGCATAGACCGTCTAAGTGAGCCTACTCCATCTCAAGCTCTCCATCATGGTTCCCTCTCTGAATCGAGCAAGTAAACCAAAAACATCCTCTGATTTTCAACCTAGATATAGAACCATCACTTTCCACCACGGTTCAGTTTTTGAATCGGACCAACTTACACAAACCCTAACACCTTGTCTCTCGAACCGAACCCTAACCCTCATACAACCCATTTCCATCGTTTGCACCCTTTCTACCTGATTGACGCACCAAACCACACAATATCGCAAACAAACCAAAACCTAGCCACTATTTTGGATTCAGAAAAAGCCAAACAAAGATCCGTTACTTAGTGGATGCTGGAGCGATTGTGAGCACACGTCAGTGTACGGTTTGAAGGAACGACAATTCCATCCGATTTGTAAGAGCAGAGGAGTGGAGCACTGTGGGGACCACTCATTTGCAGCAGCGCGTCATATTGCTGAGCTGGAGAAAAAGAGGATAGTGTGCAAAGAGCCCTATAAAAGGGATATAGGAGTGAGTCATCGGGGAGCTCTCTTCTGTTTTCTGATTTATGGTTTTTCTTAGTTTTTGTTTTCTGAACAATTTTGAGTTTCTTTTAATTTCTGTTTTGTAATGAGATTCTGGTTCATTTTGATGAACTTGATGCATGTCTTTACAGCACTGAGATTGCCGGTTGTTAGGCCAGTGCTGTAATTGTAGTTTTTAGAATTTTTATTTTGTGAATTCTGTAGTTCTGTTACTGTTTGTAAGCCTCACCCCTATGGATAGTGGCTAACTTTTTAGAGGTTGGGTTTAGGTGATACCCAAACCTCAGTGCTTGTCAAATATTTGATTCCCTGGTTTTAATGTTTATATCTCAGTTGTTTAATGTTGTTTCTAATGTTTAAAATTATCTGCATTTTGGCCAAATGTCAGATGTTTGGTTAGGATTTAGTTGTTGAGAAACAATTAATTCTGGATTCTGCATTAGACACATGAACTTAGATGAGAAATCATCTAAGGGATCTCAATTCAGAAATGAATGAGTCCTCATGTAATAGTGGACCTGAATCTCAAGAGTCCTAATCCCACTTGGCATAGAGATATGGAAGTGGGCAACTTTGGGATAAAATAATTTTTAAGAGATTAAAAATTAACAATACAGTCCTGTTAACAGAGAATCTTAGGATGAGCCTTTTGTTAATCAAATTATTTTTCAAGCATTGTGGGGAAGGAGAGCCAAAAACTCAACCCACCTTTTTAAACATCTTTATCAATTCAGATTTTCCAATTTCCTTTGTTATTTCATATTTCAATCTCTATTCCGTTTTCAAAATTTTTGTCACATTTTTCATTTAAGTTGCTCCATTCTTCATTCTTATTTTATAACTTAAGAAAGTAATTCAGAAAATTTTAAAAGAAAAGTGAACAGTAGTGTTTTAGGTCCATTCTAAATTATTTTTACTTTACAATTTTATATCTTTTATTTTCAAATAGTAACTCAATTTTAAGCAATTACAAATTTTAGTCATTTCAAAACGCCAACGATCCTTGTGGGAACGATAACTGGGACTTATAACAGCCCTATATTACTTGTTGTCGCATATACTTGCGCGCATTACTTGCACAACTGTTAGCAAGGCAACAGGTCCCAACTTCAATATCGGCCCTGATCAAAACATAGTATGCATTTTGTAACCTACACGTCAATTTTGGAGTAATTGGCGTTCAAATTGGTTGTTCATAGCCACAACCCAATAAACGAAATTAAAATAAAAAAAAAAGTTTGGTTAGTATGAATGGTTTCATTGGATTATCTTAGGTAGCAGTGGGACACGAGTTGGTACTATTAAGTGTATCTTTTTCTCAATATCTCTTAGATTAGTCAGCAAAATATAAGCATTCGGCACATTAAATTGGGTCACAGTTTACAGTTGCATCGAACTGTCCCAACCCACTAACATGAACAGCAACAACAACAAACAGGTACCGATTTTGTTGACTCAAATTTTTTTATTTTTTTTTCAACATATGATTGTCTTTGACTTAATTGGATCAATTAATGTAAACTATACAAACATTAATTGGTTGAACGCCAGGTAGTAGATAAACCAAAAATACTGTGCACCAAAATCTTATCCTTTTATTTTTAATTTTTTGGTCTTCCATTTGTACCCAATTCAAACACAAGCAAACTTTAAACACGATCCATTAGGTACCCGTTTCAGTAATGCATACAAACGGGCTTCAATTAAACAGAGCCCAATTTTTTTAAAACATCTAGATTCACGAATCTAAACTATGGCTAACGTGCCCCAATTAAACGAAATAGTAATAATGGATGAATATCATAAATTATTTCGATTCTATAATCAATATTGATACTGTTTTTTATTCTTGAAAAATATATATTTATTTCTCATATCTGTATCCAATGAACATTTTCCATCGAGAGCATGTAACAAACAATAAACACCAATGGAGGTGGTAAACGAGCTAGGAATCTTTGGTTCGGCTCGTGAAGACCTGAGTTTACATGTCTAAAATTGGTCATTGGAACTAAACTTGAACTTATATAAAAGCTCGTTTAATAAAAAGGCCTCAGGCTCCAATTCAAAAATTATGCCTTAGAGCCTTTCAGGCTAACCTAATATAGTAATTTTTATTTTTATTTTATACTTTTTATACTACTTGTAATAGCCTTCTTTATCTCCTCAATCCATTTCATCTATTTTATTGGTTAAACAGACTTTTTAAATAATTTTGTTTTATATTATGTTATTTGGATATACATTGAGTCTATGAATATTTATAGAATTACTAGTGCTGTTGATTGTATATCTTGCTTGGATAAATTTTTGTTGTCTAATATTTTTTAAACAGACTAAACCAGGCTTTTATTTTTTGTAAATACGTCAGACCACAAGTCGACAGTTATATTCATAATAGGTAACAGACTTGGTCATGCTGACATATTTAAACACAGGCTTAGCCTTTTAAGACCAAAGTTCGGCTCGACTCGACCCGTTAACACCCCTAGAGACCAATACAAGAATGACATATTTTAAAAAATATAACATTCCACTTATGACCTATGTAGCACCGATACCGACACGTGACACGACACGACACTTCGACACGTTAATTCTAAAAAATATTAGATTTTGACACGTTAGAACACGTTTTGATATTAAATAATATTTTTAATTTATGTAATGTATATTGTATTTAATATTCAATAATTTAACAAAAAAAATAAAGTTAAACTTATAATACTCATCAATTTTGCAAAGAAACATAAGATATCCCAAATATTTATATCAAACTCAATAAAATGATAATCATAACCCAACGAATCTAATAGTTGGAACTAAAAACGCAACGCAATCTTTGAACCATTTTTTGAGTTTCTACAACGCATGTTAAAGTGTCGAACAGTGTCAGGAAGTGTTGGATACGACACTTCAGAATTTTTGAAGTGTCGGTGCTTCATAGCTTATGACGCAAGGATAAGATTAAAATGAAAATGTTACGAATTTTTTAGTTTTTATTTTGTTTTATTTTATTATTTCGTTATTGTTGCTAATTAGTTACTAGACTAGTATTTGAATTTATTTGAATAAGTCTTGGCAGTTTCCAAAGCCTAGCAAAGTGGGTAGAGGTAGTTTTAGGTGGTTCCTATTTTCATGCATTATGACTTTCATGTGTAATTGTCTATTTAATTAGAGTTTGGATTAATAAAACATATCAGTTGAAATATTAGTTTGGCACTGTGTGCAAGCAAGAGGTCAGGCTTCCTTAGTAAAGCCACCATTTTTTCTTTTTTTTGTTTTGCCATCTCTTTGTTTTGCCATCCTTGTGTTACAAAAATAGCCAAGATAGGTAAGAAAACCCAAGAAAAACCTTTGTACGTACCAGCTTGGTATCAAAGCACAGGCATGGATGAACGTGTGGAGAGATTGGAAAATGCAATGCAGTCCTTGTCAGAACAATTTAAGGAGATGTTCGCTCAACTTTCCAATAGGTTGGATGTTATGGTCACCACACCAACACGTCAGAAAGGGAATAATTCTGGAAGCAGCTCCCATAATGCTTCAAAATCGCATGCAACATACGCTCCCAAGGTGGTCAAATTGGATTTTCCGTGATTCAATGACAATGAAGACCCAACTAGTTGGCTATGCCGAACTAAACAATTTTTCCAATATCATCACACCCCAGAAGAAGAAAGAGTTTCACTAGCATCTTTCCATTTCACAAGAGATGCTCAGTTGTGGTACCAATTACTCATCCAAGAGCATCCACATATCACTTGGTTGGAGTTTCGGAAAGAAATACTATAACGCTACGGTGCCAATCAATTTGTTGATTTCTTTGGGGAATTGACCAAGTTGGAGCAACATGGTACGATGCAAGAATACCAAAGTCAATTTGAGAAATTGCTCTCCAAGGTTGGACGATTGGAGGTGTCAAGGCAGGTAAGTTGCTTCATAAGTGGGCTCTCTGAGACTCTTCGGGCGGATGTGCAAGCAAATCGACCCACTTCCTTATCTAATGCTATTGGGCTTGCCAAATTGTATGAGGCACGAAATAGCCAGATCTCCCCAAATACCACAAGTTCAACCCTTTCCCTCATGAATAACCCAACCCGGAGCGAAAATCCACCGGTCAAACGATTATCCTTTGATGAAATCTCGGAACGAAGACGGAATGGCTTATGCTTTCGTTGTAATGAGACTTATGTATCGGGTCACCGTTGAAAGAAGTTATTCGCAATTCACGCTGTCATGGAGGGTAGCGACGGAGAAGCTGAGATGGAGCTCGAAGAGGAGCCGCCCGATAGGGGAAAATAGAATAAAAAATAAAAGGAATTACTCTTGGGGACAAGAGTAATTTTTAGGGGAAGGGAATGTTACGAATTTTTTAGTTTTTATTTTGTTTTATTTTATTATTTCGTTATTGTTGCTAATTTTAGCAGTTTCCAAAGCCAAGTGGGTAGAGGTAGTTTTATGTGGTTCGTATTTTCATGCATTATGACTTTCATGTGTAATTGTCTATTTAATTAAAGTTTGGATTAATAAAACATATCAGTTGAAAATATTAGTTTGGCACTGTGTGCAAGCAAGAGGTCAGGCTTCTCAGTAAAGCCACCATTTTTTCTTTCTTTTTGTTTTGCCATCTCTTTATTTTGCCATCCTTGTGTTACAAAAATAGCCAACATAGGTAAGAAAATCCAAAAAAAAACCTTTGTACCTACCAGAAAACACAAATCCGACATAAATATTTAAGATAAAAGCAGAAATTTTAAAACACGAGTTCCTACGTTTAGAACATAAGCATTATTACCGCAATATCTAACCTAGCACAAAACCTAAAGGCAACATTTATCTTTTGTTATGATACCACTCATTGTTACTAAACTTCATAAAAAAAACAAATGATTATAAGTTGCAAGCTAAGTTAGCTAACAGAAACTTACTGTGTCCGATAAATATCTTACATAACTATGCGTCAAATGGCATCATTTTAAAGTACATGTGCTTCCTTGTTGCCATTCTACCAGCATAATCTTAAACAGTTAACAAAACTATCAACAGTCACTTATACAGATATGGATTTTCCACAGCTGTTAGACAAAATTAACAGAAAGTTTAGATTTACACATCTAGCATAAGTTTTCTTAAGTAAGCAGCTCTGGTTTCCTTCAAAAGTCAAGAAGCTCTTTCTTTTGCTTGTGTATCCTGGCTAACTTGGTCAGTCATATGGGCATTTACTTCATTTGCAAGTGCAGGAGTGAAAATTGTTTGATCATTTGCCACCTGGGCATTGCTATCTATGGCTGCATCCTCAGGATACTTCTGATCTAATTTTGGTGGAGCAGTGTCCACTTTATCTGTTGCTAGTGAACCACTCTCTATTTGATTGGTTAGTGGTGAAGATGTCTTAGGTAACACTGGATTAGCATCAGCAATTTCGTATTCGGATAACAGATCCATGAATTCATTAAGCAGTCTCTGGACTTTCCTGTTTGATGCCATGGATGGAAGAATATCTTCCATAAGGAGTTTGTGCTTCCTCATTCCCTGCAAAGATCCAAATAGAAAACTTCAGATGATGAGGTGACAATGTACTTTGGCATTCACATTTCACAGCAGTTCTGTTGGTCAATAGAAATTCCAGCATCTTGTTAGGTTTTCTTGACATTTTTTCAGTATACATAAATATGCGGTGTATTGTTAGAGCTAATTAACCAGCCAACCAATTCTTCATTAATGCTACCATCATATACCATTTCAGTTCTAATCCAAATTCATTAATGCTACCTTCATATAACATTTCAGTTGTAATCCAAAAGCTATGTTTGGAAGTTTTGGAGAGATTGGTATGAAATGGAAAGGGATAGGATGGATAAACAGGGGAGGAATGGATGGAAAACAGTTGCCTTTCCCATGTTAGGATGATTATTAGGAGCAAATCACGGTACATAAGCCTCCCGACTAGTGGGTAGGGATGAGGATCGATTATACACAGCCTTACCGCTACTAAAACTCGTGACTTTCTAGTCACAAGGAGCAACCTTACCGCTACTCCAATGCTCACCCTCTCATGTTTGGATGATTAATGAAGTACAAAAGGGGAAGGCATATGGTTTTAAGTGTAAAATCTCAATATAACCCTAATAAATTTCTTTGACTAAATTTAGTGGGGGTAAAATAGTAAATGATGTCTTTTTTGGGTAAATAGTAGATGACAAGTTTTTTAAATAGAACAAAGTTATTCCTCATTGAAAAAAGCTCCTCCGGAATGAGCTTGTCACTAAAGTAAGCAAGTAAGGAAGTATCCATCCTTACATGATTTAATGTTTAAAATCACAATGCATTTCAAACAAAATTGAGTGTGGATTCACCTTAGTTGCTCACTTTAGAGAAGCTTTTTCCCTCCTCTTTGGCCCTCAATTTGGAGGGGAGCAAAAAGTGGGAGTTTGAGGGATAATGGTTTTGCTCACTTTTTCCCATCCCATCCATAAATTTTTAAGCTCCCAAACAAGGGTATTATTCATTTCGCATTGTTTCCCTTCCATCCCACTCATTACCCCTCATCCAAACAAACTCTAAGAGAGCACTTTTCATCAGTTAAGCTTTTCAATCGTAAAAAATTTCAGTAATGATCTGTTTAAATACTGGAAAAGATTTACCTCCAATGCTGTGCCATTTCACCATTCCTAGCTTGACTCATTTTTAGCACTTAATAATAACAATAATAACAAGGATTTACAAAATATAAAATTATTGTGTATTGATTTAAAAAAATAAAAAAAATGTCTTACAAGCACAAAAGGATCCCATGCTAAGCTCTTTGAATCTGAAGATGCTTCTTCCGCCATCCCTAATGGAGGTCCAAGGAAACTCTCACAGACTTCTCGTAGTCGAGATTCATCCGCTTCTCTGCAATCATTTTATAATCTTTGTTTAGTCTGCAACTAGTCCAAAATTACAGACCACAAAATATGATTGAATAATTAAAAATTATTAAAAAATATACTTATAACTAGACCCTTCTAGATAAATAAATTCTTAAAGACTTTGATGCAAGAACGAGAAGGTGCCCAAATTGCATTTGGATAATATATAAAAGAAAAAGAGAATAGAATAATACCTTGCAAGAAAGCGTACATAGGACAACAGGCATTGGCGATATTCATTGGGGGATCCCAAAGCCAAAGAAGAGGCCAACTGAGCTTCCAAGTGAGCACGTGTCTGCACTCCATCATCAGTCACTCTGCATCAAATATTCATGTTTAGGAAGTGTTCGTTTAAACATCAGGATACTACCCAGAATTTTTTTTAGTATGTTCTGTTTTCCTCCTAAACCAAAACATGAATATAGAAGCAATAATTGTATCTATTTTCAGACTCAATTATGTTTGGACAAATCCTTTTTATTATAATATATATTTAGCGTGCTTAGATATATGACAGAATATTCAGAAATATTAATGAACCACACATAATCTGACAATGAAGCTAAAGCCAACTGTTAGAAAATTACAGTATTGGGATTGACAAATATCCCACCCACCTTCCATATCCCCTTAAATCAATTTCATACAATATCCAATAGCATCTTCAAATCAAGGACCAACACTAATTAAAGGTTGTATGAAACATAGATGCCAATAAATACACACCTAGTCCAACCAGGCTTCCGAGCCAAATATTTTCTAACATCAACCTGCAAAGCAGCCAATTCACCACTTTGAACGGAGCCCAAACTCCAAGAGCTGGCAAAGTTTGATGCAGGGAAGCAGTCATCCGCAACCCTTAGCCAACACTTGAGATTCATGTCAAATAGGAAAGCATGACGAGTGGCCAAAACAACCAGAGGAGAACCAGATTTTGATAGCTTTGCAGATATAACTTTAATAGATCCTGAAAAGGAAAAATAGAATGACATAAAGCCAAAGCATATGAAAAATTGTCAGAAAACAAGACAATGTCCTCATATCAGGAAAATGATAAGCCCTGAGATAATAGTAAAGAAACAAAGAATCTCCTATATCAAACATATGTAGGTAATACACGGTACCAGCATCTTTAGCCGATGAGTTAGGACTTGAAGCAACTAGAGAAGCCAACGAGTCGTGAAGGAGACAGGTTCGGTTGAATAAATCCCATAAATAAAGGGATCCTTTTCTAGTCACCAGCAACAATTTCCAGCACTCATCACAGTCTACGAATGTTGCTGCAGATCCCATCATCATGGTAGGCATTGCTCGTCTCCCACACTTTGTATAAATCTTCTCAAAAACAAAGACAGAAAAACATAGATTACAAAGTGTAAGTTCTACATTTTGCTCATGCATTCGACTATATATTGTGCCCATAGTTATGATAGTTGTACAGGTGAAAAAAAGGTTTGAACCACACACATCATATTCACATTAGTCATTTGTCACTTGGAGTACAAAAGTACATATCCGAGTTGAAACTTCTTAATACTTCTTTTTCTTAATACCAAAAGATAACGACAAAAGTGTTTGTCATTTTAAATGACATAATTTTATGTCATTTTAGATAAAAACAACTTCGTTTTGGTGGGTAATTGGTGATTTTTTACATTTTCTCTCCTCTACTTTCTCTCTCTTCCTAATTTTATGGAGCAGAGAGAATGTAAAAAATATCAAATATACACCAAAACGACGTCGTTTCATCTAAAATGACACGAAGTTGTATCATTTAAAATGACAAAAGTTTTTCCTAAAGATAACAGGAGAAAAGGCATAGTACACATTGCAATATATCCCTGCACAAGATAAATATAAAGAACCAATTCAACCCGAAAGCTTAAGTTATTAGATGGAGGCCATATCAATAGTTTTATATTATATTTTTCTAACACGCCCCCTCACACAATAACCTATTAAGCTTGAAGAGTGGACAATGCATAGTCTCACCTACACGTGCTAAAAAACTCCACAATATTTAATTATTTATTAATAAAAAGAGCGATGAGAATCAAATTCATGACCACTTTGTTATGGAGACTCTGTGACTATATAAAGAATCAATTCAACCAAAAAGTTTAAGCTGTTAGGTTAAAGCCACATCTGTTTTTATCTATGATTGCAATAGTGGCGCTATAGCGCGAGATTGCAGTTCTGGTGCGGGTTGCGGCACCCAGACGCAACTTCTGCACCGCAATGCCACAGTTTCCGGAAGCGGACGGTGGCGGACAGTAGCGGCGGTGGCGGACGGAAGCTATTCCCATGCTATCGCACCGCTACAGGAACGAGAGGTGGAGTTTCAGAGATCGGGGATGAAAAAAACAGAGGGGGCATCGTTTGGGAGATTTGGATCTCAATTAAGGGTAAAATGGGAAGAAAAAGGACAGCTGGATTAATGAGGGGTAAAACAGGTATTTACTTTCGCTTTTTTTTTCTGAAAAGAAGAGAGGGAAACGTGTCTTCTTTACCTCCTCTTTTTCCACGTCTTCTTTCCCTCTTTTTACACGTCTTCTTTCTCTTGTCTGTGTCATCTTCTTTTCTACTCTTTTATTTTTTGCTGAGAAGAAAACACCCACAAGCATGTTGCTCTGTTGAAGTTCCTGGAGATTGACGTTGAAAACGAACGACGCACTCAGCCTGTTTCTGCAACGCACTCAGCCCCTCCCCTGTTTCTGCAACGCACTCAGCCCTTGTTTCTGCAATGCACTAGGCCCCTGTTTCTGCAACGCAACTGTTCTATTTTCTGGTTTGTGACTGTTCTGGCTTGAGAGCAATTTTTTCCTTCATCGTTTTCTGGTTTGCAATGCAACAGCCACTCTATTTAAGGCCCTCTGTTTTCTCCCTTCTGTTTTGCCACTGTTCTGTTTTTTTTTTTTGCCTTTTGCCTCTGCTTTTCTTCAACTCCCATTGTTTTCTAGTCATGGCATCGCAAAATATCCAACAAAACAACCCAGCTTCTGTGGCTTCTTGCGGATTGGCAAAACCCACATGTGAAAATCTTGATATCGCGTGGCAGTGGAATAGTTTAAAAGATATCAATAATAAGAGATATGTAACATGTGATTTTTGTGGGAAAGATACAACGGGTGGCATCACAAGAGCCAAAAGACACCAGATTGGGTTGAAGGGGGATGTGGGTCCTTGTAGAAAAATCTCACCAAAAATTAAGAAGATCATGAAAGATGCTTATGTGCAAAAGCTTGCTGAAAAGGATGCATATAGTGTTGATATACATGAAGATGATGATATGTTAGAAGAGGTGCAAGAAATTCAACACATTAAAAATGGGAAAAGGAGTGAGACAGCTTCAAGTGAAGCCTCAAATTGTAATACTGCTGCTGCTACCAAGAGAGTTAAAGGCCCCTTGGATTTACTTTTTTTTAAGAAACCAGAAGCAAGCATTAAAGTGGGCAAAGGAAAGAGGCAAACAAGCATAAATGATGCTTGTGATAAAGAAGCAAGGGCTAGAACTATTCAATACATTGAAAGATTTTTGTGTACGAATGGAATAGCTTTCAATGTTGTACGTTCAAAAAGCTTCAAGTACATGGTTGAAGCAATTGGGAATTATGGTCCAAGTCTAAAGCTCCCAAGTTATTATGAATGCAGAATTCCTCTACTTAAAAAGGAATTGGATTATACCAAGAATTTATTAAAAGATCATGAGGTACAAAGAGCCAACTATGGATGTTCCATTATGTCGGAGGGATGGACTGATAGAAAGAATAGGACGTTGATAAATTTCTAGGTGAATTCTCCATCCGGGTCTATGTTTGTGAAGAGCATTGATGCTTCTTCTTATGTCAAGAGTGGAGCAAAATTATTTGAGCTTTTAGATAATTTTGTTGAAGAGATCGGGGAGAAAAATGTTGTTCAAGTGGTGACCGACAATGGAAGCAATTATGTATTGGCTGGTAAGACACAATTTGTTTAATTTAACCTCATTTAATGTTAATTTTTATTTTACTTGTTACTCATTTTAGGTTGTTTAATTTGTTCTTAGGCAAATTGTTACAAGCGAAGAGAAAAATTTGTTTTGGACTCCATGTGCTGCACATTGTTTGGATTTGATGCTTGAAGATATTGGAAAAATTGAGAGTTAAAAAAGCAATACAAAAAGGCATCAAGCTTGTTGGGTTCATTTATAATCACACATTGGCATTGAACACAATGAGGAAGTATACAAGCAAGACTGAATTAGTTAGGCATGGAGTGACAAGATTTGCTACAACTTTCCTCACATTGCAAAGGCTTCATAAGAAAAAAAATAATCTTAGAAAGATGTTCACATCAGATGATTGGCTGAAATCAAATACAGCAAAAGACCCTAAGGGAAAAAGGGCGACTGACACTGTACTTATGCCATCATTTGGAATGATGTTATTCATTCTTTAAAGGTTATGGGGCCTTTTGTGCGGGTGCTTAGACTTGTTGATAATGAAAGAAGGCCCGCAATGGGATATATATATGAAGCAATGGATAGGGCCAAGGAAGCAATTCAAAAGTCTTTCAATGGAAATGAAGATAAATATAGGGATGTTTTTGCTATAATTGATAGAAGATGGGACTGCCAACTCCATCATCCATTACATGCTCCAGGCCATTATCTAAACCCCGAATACTTTTATGCTAATCCAAACATTGATGATGATGCTGAATTGATAGTTGGACTATATAAATGCATTGACAAGCTAAGTGCAAGTGAGGAAGAGGTGGACAAGATCCATGGACAATTGGAAAAATATAGGAATACAGAAGGCCTTTTTGGTATGAATACAGCAATAAGACAAAGGAATAAAATTGCTCCTGGTAAGTAAAAGCACACTTTTTGATCACTTTAAGCTTTTATTTAACAACTGGTAAAGTTAACAAGTTGCAATTTGCATTACAGCTCAATGGTGGAAGTCATATGGAGCACATGTTCCAAATTTGCGAAACCTTGCTGTTAGAGTGTTAGGCTTAACTTGTAGCTCATCGGGATGTGAGCATAATTGGAGTACTTTTGAGCATGTAAGTACTTGTTAAATGATTTTTGTTTGTAGAGTTTCATATCATGATTGTGAAACTAATATTCTTTATTGGAAATTGTAAACTGGATTCATTATAAGAAGAGAAGCAGGCTTGAGCATCAAAGGTTGCAAGACTTAGTCTTTATTAAGTATAATCAAGCTCTTAAAGAACACGTTTTGAGAGCCGTGATTTGGTTGATCCTATTGTCCTAAAAGACATTGATGAAAGTAATGAATGGTTGGTGGGAGAAGTGGGTGAAGATGCAGAAAATGAGTTCGTTTTTTATGATGATACATTAACTTGGGGAGATGTTGCTAATGTAATTGGGGCTAATGAGCCTATAACTTACACTAGGCAGCATACTAGATTCAGGAAGGAAGCTGCCTCTATGCCATCAAGCTCTAGGGGAATAAGGGCTGAATAGATTGAAGAAGGTGATAACGAAGAAATAGAAGATGAGGATGAACAAATCTACAAATTTAATACTAGTGAAGAAAGTGAGGGTGGAGAAGAACAAGGCTTTGAAGAAATGTATGATGATGATTCTGATTAGTTCTTTTCCTTCTTGATTTTGATAGAGCAATTTGTATTTGACTCTACTTGGATCCTTTATATTCCTAGAATATTATTAATTTAGTTTCCTTCAATGAACTAGTATGTTGCTTCCTTTATGTTCCCTTTAATCCTTGTTTTGAATGTGTAGTATCATACTTTTCATTACTTATTTCCTCCTATTTTGGGTGATTTCTTATCTTATAGCATTTATATAGAATTTATATATGTGGTATAATTTATTATAAGTATTTATATGGACTTCACAGTAGCGGCTTTACCGCTACCCGCTATACCGTTTTTGGGGTCGGCCGCTACCCGCTATTTAAAACTATGGTTTTTATATTATATTTCTCTTAACAAGAATGGATAGTTGTCTTCATGCAGTGATTTGCAGTTTGGCCTGCTTAGATATCAATTGATATAGAATAATCAGTGTCATATTTATGGGATATTTTTAAGTATAACCAACTTTTGAGATCAGTTACCACAGTCTGAGTTTCTTCCAGCTGCATGTGCAGAGGGAATGTGCACACTAACAAATTCTACAGACTTGACCCGTGCAATGGACACTCTTCCTAAGATATATATATTCTTTTTTTACAATAAGATCTCAAGTTGACAACAAAAGACAAAGCAGAGTTATTTCCAAATAATTTCCAAACATGCAACAACGAAAATTTCCAAATCAACAGTTAATATAACAAAATTAAAAAAAAAAAGTTACACTATCATCTTCTCTTTCTCTCTGGTAGTCATCCACACCTTCTCTCTCTTCCGTTTCATCCCAAAAAGAATAGTTCTTTTGTTTTCTTTACCAATATCTCTTGGTTAGCCATTTGATTCATTTAGGACCTGTTTGGTGTGACGTATAAGGCATGATAGTATAAGCTTATACTATACATTATGACATTTTCAGTTGTTTGATGTGACCATTGTATAGTATAAGCTTATACAGCAGAATCCCTTAATACATCAAAACGATGTATAACTTAATCCGGCCTAAGAGGGAGGGATAAGGCCTGATAAGGGGTTGATGTATTAATATTGCTTATAAGTGCAATTCCCAAAAACTAATATATCATTTCAATATTAATATATTAAAATAATTTTTTTTAATATATTAATTTTTAAAATATTGAAAGTTATTTTCTTATACAATACCATACCAAACGTTGGATTGTATTAAAATTTAATCAGGTCTTATACTATCAGGTCTTATACTATCAGGTCTTATCCTATACTATGCACCAAACATGCCCTTAGTTAATAGCTTGGTAAGACAAAACTGAACTGAAGATGCAGAACAACTCAACATGACCAACCAACCAACATTTATATTACTATTAGAAATATAATCTTTCCAAAACATTCACACTGATGTATCCGAACCAAAAACGAAAGTGATAACCAACAAGATAAGTGAGTTGGTCAATAATGCATAAAGAGAAAGAAGGAATACTTTCAGATCCATTGGATCTTTAGTGTCCAAAATTATAAAATATTCTATGCCTTGGTATGGTATCGGTTTTAGAAGTACGAAGTACGATGGGCATTGTCATATCAAAATTAGATATTGTTCTTTATATGGATACCTTACTAAGAATTTGAATTTGATGTTGCCAATCAATGTGTTTCCATCTATAGAGATGGGAACCGTTCTTGGTGTGGGCATAAACAAACGCACATTTGGTCGTCTGGCTTAAATCGAGATGGAAGAGAGAGAAGGAGGTGGTATGGATGACCAAAAGAGAGAAGGAGTTAAGGATGAATGAAACTGCCTTTTTTTTTTAATTTTGTTATATTAGCCGTTGATCTGGATTTGATCTAACGGTTGAAAATGGTAGTAAGAGCAGGAAGATTAAGGAGTTAGTAAGTATAACCCTGCCCTTTAGAAGATTAAAACTTTCTATATAATTAATAAAAGTTAATTGTTAAAAGGGCAGGTTATACTTACTTACCTCCTTAATCTTACTACTCTTACTACCATTTTTTAACTGTTAGATCAGATCCAAAGTGGATATGCTATTCCAAAGTGAAAAAGCGTTTCTGTATTTCTCTCTCTCTCTCTCTTCAATGGGAGAAGTTCGTTTGCAGCCAGAGATCCTCCACATCTCGCAACAAGTGCGAGGGGTTGCCCTCTTCGTCAATCAGATCTCCGATGACAACCGCCAACTCCTGCCCTCTTCTCTTTCTCTCTCTCACACTCACATTTCTTTCGGTATTTTCACAAATCGTCCAGAACGGAGGGATTGAACGATCCCACCATTACGATTTCGCTCGATGATCCTGTGCAACCCCATTCATGTACGATTCTGCAACCGAATTGGAGCGTACGTGGTGGAAAAACTCTTACGATCTATGATCCAACGAGTTGGCACGCAATCTTGACAACCATGGGTACAACTACCACAGGTAATGATACAATACAAACATAGAAATGATAATAGAAATATAGTGAAAAGTAAATCATATATACACATAGAAAGACTATCTACCTGCAGAGATCCATCTTCACACCCAACTGCCCAGAAATTTGCATTTCCAGCTAAAACAGTGACTTTTCCTGATATCCTATCAGACCAAAGAGTTTGAGGCCCCCTTTTGCAAGTAATATCTGTTTCCTTTAACATGGATGTGTTTTTCACCCCTATAATGTCATTCACAGCATGTTCTCTAGGGCATGCTTCCAAACACATAGATGAAGTATCCTCCCCGCCTTTCTTGTCAAATACCCAAATTGAAAGAGTAGTACCAGAAGCAGCCATAGAACCAGTAGTCATCGAGTTTCCCAATTGCTCAGCATTGATATTTCTATCTCTGCCAGAAGAATCTGGAACTTTCTCAATCACTAGGCTCTCGGAAATTGTGGTCCTAGCAGTAACGCCAGAACGTTCTTTTAAATCTGAAGGTCTGCCAGGTCCACCTCCCAAGGTAACTGCTCTTACACTATCATCATTAGATGCAATTACATTTGTACCCTTTCTGTGATCAGAAGACAAAAGAGGGAAATCAAGTGCTTGGGACTGAACTCCGCAAGAAACATTTTCCTGCTGAACAGGCACTCCAACTGCTTCTGGAATAATTCTTTTTCTGCCATCAGGTCGTCTATATTCTCTTTGCTTGACAGGGCTAGAAATCCGGGCACAGGTTGTAACTTTGTTTAATGCATCACCAACATGACCTTCACTCTTTTTACTATGATCAACTTGAGGCTCAGCATTCTGTGTAGTTACGCGCAAATCAACATAAGATTTTGATATAGTCGTGATTTTCTGGACATCAGAAACCACTTTTTTGCTAGGTGCTTGCTTGGTAGAAGCTGCTTCTAACAATAACTGTGCTGGAGACTCTGCTAAGTTTGCTTGACGACCTTTCACGTCGCCATAGCGACTTCTCTTCAACTCATCTAGCTCAGCATCACTTAGTTTCTGACCAAGTTCTTTCACCTCAAAATGGAATGTAGCCACGGATCCATCCAATGAACAGGCAAAAAGTGAATATCCGTCAGGGCTCCTGTCTCCAAATGAAAAATAATAATAATGTAAGAATTACAATGCAGAGTCATTCAAATAAATAAAGAAGTCAAATCAATTAAAAAATTAAAAAACAAACAACATTCAAGCCACATATATATCGCAGCCATTGATGAAGACCATACCAGGATAAATCTACCACACTTTGAGTAAAGAAATGCTTAGCCACAAAAAGAGGACGGGGACTTGCAGTTGTCCATACGGTTATAGTTCGATCCTGACTTCCAATGGCAATAACATTGTATGGCTGTGGCTCTTTGTTTCCTGACTTCGAAGCACCATTGGCCCACCCAACAGGCACAGACTTCGCTTCTTGAGCATTAGAGGAATTCTTTCTGAACATTGAATGGTTGAACTTCACCACAATAACCGGAGCATTGTGTCCTAAGAAGTCAAATGTTGCAGTCCACTCCCCTCTCTCAAGCACGGGGGCAGAATGCCTTGGCTTCTGGAAACCATGAGTAGTGGTGATAAAATGACCACAGGGAGACCATCCAAGTCGCCTGAAAAAGGTTGATCCAAGCTGAAAGATACAAGGTTCAATTAGGAAATAGAAAATTTTATTAGGTCAGAATAGATTTCTAAAATAAGAAACTTACTGATTTAGCCCAGTGACCATCTGTCCTATGAGCAAGACTCCAATCACTAGTTTGCCAAATAATGACAGTTTTATCATCAGACTGACTTGCTATAAAAGATCCAATAGGATCCCAAGCAACCCCCTTAACAAGGCTAGAGTGGCCCCTTAGAACAGCAGTGCAAATGCCATTGCTCGTATTCCATATATGGATGGTGTTGTCCAAACTCCCACTAGCCAATGCGGAATCATCGGGAGACCAATTAAGATCCACCTACTCTAAGCAAGGACAAATATATCACAAGTTAATGATGCTCATAAAAGATGTAAAAGTATTTGGATATGCAGGGTGAGGAAAAAGTTACGATAGACGACTATTTCAATGACAAATCCAGTTTATTTACTTTCAAAGAGAAAATGTGAATTAATTAGCTGAAACTTGAAAGACTTTTTTTTTTTGTGAAAAAGAAAAGAGATTGAAATATTAAAAGCAATTGCATTACCACATCTGCAGTGTGCCCTCTCAAAGTCATTGCAACTTTCCAGTTCTCAATATCCGGTGGCTCGCCACTGCCAAATTCGGTGATTCCTGAACCAGGCTTTCTCTCATGAATTAATATAACCTGATCATCTGACCCTGATGCGACATATTTTCCATGCTTAGCCCACCTAACACAGTTAACAGACCCAAAATGATCCCGTAGGGTTGCAAGAAGCCTCTGAGAAGAAGACTCATCATTCGCAATGTCCCTAAAAACAGACTTCATATTCCATATTCGAACCTGCATGAAACACAGCTGAGAAGGTGATTATTTGAAAATCATTCTTATAGCTCTCAGCACCAGTCTCAGTCTCACAGCACCTAACAAACTACGCATCAAACATCTGAGCAGCACTCTTATTCCCAGTAAGCTCAGCAACAAAATAACAAACAAAATAGCACAAAATTTTCCCATTCATCCACAATACATATTAAACACAACAATGACACACCCAAAATTCAAATTCATCATAAAATTGAGACTCTTAAACAAACCAACAAGGATGAGAGAAAAGGCCATACCTTGTGGTCACCACCACCAGTAGCAAACCGGAGCCCACCGGGTTGAACATCAATGGAGAAAATTTGCATGCCCTCATGCCTAACCCAGCTAGGTTTCTCAGCAATCATCTTCCAAAAATCTCTTTTGCACCAAAAACAGTTTTTTTTTCCTTTCCTTTTTTGCTCTGTTTGCAGCAAATTCAATACCTTTTTCTTGTCTCTCTCCCAATGAGGGAATGCAGAAGTTGAGAACTTCACACTCTCAGTTCAAAACCTACAAGATTCCTTTGAAAATTACTGGTTCTAAAACACCCCCTTCTCCAAAAAGCTTTGTGAAAACCAGAATCAGTAAAACCCTGAAAAAAAAAAGGATTTTTTTTCTATTTTCTGAAAAAGAAAATTAAAAGTGACAAAAATAAAGCACCAAGCTTTGAGGTTAATGAGCAAAAAAAAACCCTACAAAATCATGGGGTGTGTTGGAGAAGATGGATGAGTTAGCTTCCTCCTCAACGGTCAAATTCAAAAGAAGCTAAAATTGAAAAAGGAAGAAAAATTATAAAAGAAAAGAAAAAGGTTAAAAATTTGAAAAGAAAAGATGAAGAGAAGGCTTTTTTTTTTTTTTTCCTGTCGAAGAAGAGAATGCATGTAACAAGTACTACTCAGCAAAATCTGAGACTTAGTAAAGCAAAAAAAAAGAGTTTGATAGCCAGAGAAAACAAAAAAGCAAAGAACAAAAATGATGAATTTAAAAGGAAAAAAGAAGAAGAAGATGGTTATGGAAGTGATTATGAATGGTAACTTACTTGTGACTTCGGTTTCTACTAGATCGATACAATGTTGATGTGTCCCCCAACCTGCTATTGTGAATGTGAAGATATGCCCCAAAATTGATCAGGACAATATAAAATTTCTTTAATATTTTTTTGTATTTCTTCATGTTAAGTTATTTAATTCATGGGTTCATCTATTTAGTTTTGATCAGTGGCACAAGCCAACCCAAAAATTTATGTGATGTTAAAAAGTTTGACATATTAAATTATTAAAAAAAATTATTAGAAAAAAAAATTATTATGAATTTTAGCATAGTCCAAAAATTTAAGTAGTGTTAAAATATTTGACATATCAAATTATCAAAATATTTATCGTAATTACATAAATTTATTTGAAAAAATATATATTATAAATTTAGCATAGTTATTTAAACTATGTATTAACTAATATCACAAAGCATTGAAAATTCAAATAAATAATTGTCAATAATTATATATCAAAGCAAACAAATTTAGATGATTTGTTATTACTTTGTATTGAGTATTTGATTTTCTATTTAGACGGTGGCAACTTACAATTTTAACTTTGGTTAATTATAATTAATTATATACTTATATAAAATAAATAAATAAAAAATAAAACAAGCATGTGCTTGGCATGAATGTGGCTACTGGTTTTGGTCCTATTCATTTTTCCTTATTTCACACTTTCATCTCTTCTAGTTTCAATTTTTTTTTATCTATCCTAATTATTTTTTTAAACGAATTAGGCTTGAGTATTTCTATAAAGTCATAAACTTCAATAAATCTTATATAAGATAAATATCTTCAATAATGCATTCTCTTAAAGATTTTTTCTAATCTTAAACAATTTAGATTTAGAATTTGATTACAAATATCTCTCTGATCAAATTCTATTAAGTAGTTGACAAATGTTTGCCTAAATTCAATTACCTGCTCAGTTTTAATTTTTTTACGAAAACACTTAACTTAATTTATGTTATTGTGAATTATGAATTTAATGAAATACTTGGCAACATAAATTAGGGAGACATTTAAAAAGAACAAATAAAAATAAATGTAATAGAAGCAACTTAAAAATAAAGAAGAAAAAATGCATTTTATTTCTTAATTGATTATGCTTTTCTTTTTCTATATATTTTGCATGAATAAGATATTATGACTATCTTTTTACATATTTACTCTATCGACTCTTTTTTAATAGGAAAAACTTCAAAAAAAATCCCTAGTTCCTTTAGAATCACTTACTCTCTCCTAAAAATTTATAATCATTTACACTTCTACTTAAAACTTTTTTATCACTTACCTCCCTAACTTGATTTTCCATCCAAATTAAAGTTAACGGTGTTAATTTAAAAAAAAAAAAACCAAAACTACCCTTAAAGAAAAGTAACACACAACACTGTACCTTACCGCTGCAATAGATAGTCATTGAGGAGTGGAGCCCTAATCTTTTGACGCTCCACCGCCCTGCTTCTGATTAGCCGCTTATATAATTCAGGTTCTGAGAGATACACACAACAATCAAAGATTTGTCTGGTAATCTCCATTCTATTTGAGTATTTGGACTGGTATATATATATATATATATATATATATATATATATAGGGGAGAGATCATTTGACTTCAGAGTAAGATTTAAAAGTCTTACTCGTTATCTCAGCCCTTGATTTCCGTTCATCCAATGGTTTTCATTTAATTGAAACTTATAATTAATTAATTGTTGCAACTTATTAAATGATAACCGTTGGATGAACGGAAATCAAGGGCTGAGATGAGGAGTAAGACTTTTAAATCTTACTCTCTCTCTTTTTTGGAGTTACCCAACCCTAATTACCTCTTTGAGGCGAGTTGGCTCCCTCCGGTATCCCCACGAGCTTCGACTCTTTGAGCCGGCTATGGGACTAATCCGGAGTGCGGGGGAGCAGTGATGGCTAAAGGTTCAGCCCCCTCCCCAAGAATGCATTCAGCAGGAATCGAACACATGTCCAACCCCACTAACTCAGCGCCAAATTACCAACCGAGCTGCACCCATTGGGAGTCAAATGAGGAGTAAGACTTTTAAATCTTACTCTGGAGTCAAATGATCCATCCCCATATATATATATATACCATTTGCGAGTTTTTGATTCTGTGAATTATGTGAAATTTTGAATCTGCGAGTTCTGCGAAATATATATATATATATATATATATATATATATATATATATATATATATATATATATAGACGTTGTTATGAGTTCTTGAATCAGCGTGTGTATATATATATATATTGAATCAGCGTCTATATATATATATTCCATTTACCAACGAGTTCTTGAATTTGAATCAGCGATATAACGAGTTCTTGAATTTGAATCAACGAATAGACAATTGTTGTTCAATTTTTTTTATTTTTTTTTTAGATTAATATGCTTGAAAGGAGATTGTTTTGAAGCTTGTTGTTATTTTTCCAGATTTTTTGGAAACCCATTTCTTTTGCTGTCCAGACATGTTATTTTATGGATAATAGTTAATGAAATTGGTCCTTTAATTGATTTTTTTGCTGTCCATTTTTTTACTTGCTGAAAATATTTACACCTTTGGTCCTTTAATTAATATATGGAAGCATTGAAAATTGGTTCATCTTTGACAAACGAAAGGTGAAACATATAGTGGGGCTGGAAAAAAATTACAAAATAACAAAAAAATCCATGTTACTTGAATGGTAGTTTTCAGTAGATCATTGACGATAGTTTGTTATCTCTTGCTAGCAATAAGGTGTCGAGGGTTAATTCTTTTTTTTAAGGGTAGTGTTAGTATTTTTTTAAAAGACTAACACCGTTAACTTTAATTTGAATGGAAAATCAAGTTAGGGGGTAAGTGATAAAAAAGTTTTAAATAAGTGTGTAAATGATTAAAAATTTTAGGGTGGGGGTAAGTGATTCTAAAAAAATTTATAGGGGGTTTTTGAAATTTTCCCTTTTTAATATTGTTATATCACAATCTCACACCTGTATCATTTAATATCATGTACATTTAATAGTATTCTATGCATATATATTAGATTATTTAAACAACTTAATAGTATTCACACCTGATCGTGATCTCATCACAGATACTCAAGAGATACCTATTTTATTCCAAGGGGTTTATCCAGTTACTCATATAAATATTAATAGTAATATTGAGACAAAATATGAAACAGGATAAATAGTGCTTTTATTTGTGACAATATAAAAGGTCTACATATGTCCTAATCTAATCAAAAAATTGTCTCTAGGACATCCATATACTAACAAGCTCCCACTTGGCCTAGAGCCAATCAGACCTAAGTCGTATACCCAAAGCCTCATAATGACTATCATGTTTTCTCTGAGAAACAGCCTTTGTCAGAGAATCGGCCAGGTTATCATCTGTGGGAACATAATCCATCTTTACATCCATCTTATCAATGATTTCTCTAATCAGGTGATATCTGCGGAGCACGTGCTTAGATCGTTGATGAGACCTGGGTTCCTTTGACTGCGCAATGGCTCCAGTGTTGTCGCACAGCAACTGTATGGGCTCATCCACGCTTGGAACCACCCTAAGTTCAGATATGAACTTCTTGATCCACACGGCCTCCTTAGCCGCTTCTGAAGCAGCTATATATTCAGCTTCTGTCGTTGAATCTGCTGTTGTCTCCTGCTTGGAACTCTTCCAAGATACTGCCCCACCATTTAAGGTGAATACGAACCCTGACTGTGACTTGCAGTCATCTTTGTCACTCTGAAAGCTGGCATCAGTGAACCCTTTCACTATTAGCTCATCAACCCCACCATAGACCAGAAACATATCCTTAGTTCTTCTTAAGTACTTAAGGATGGTCTTGACTGCCATCCAGTGACCCTCTCTAGGGTCCGACTGGTATCTGCTCGTAATGCTTAAAGCATATAAGACATCTGGTCTCGTACATATCATGACATACATGATGGATCCAATAGCCGAAGCGTATGGAATTCCACTCATGCGATCCTTCTCAGCCTGTGACTTAGGACACATGGCCTTTGAAAGATGTACCCTATGACTGACGGGAAGAAAACCCTTTTTCGACCCTTCCATGCTAAACTTCTTTAGCATCTTGTCAATATACGTGGATTGAGATAAACCCAGCAGCCTGTTTGATCTATCTCTATAGATTTTTATACCAAGTATAAAGGCCGCCTCTCCCAAATCCTTCATGGTGAAGCTTTTTGAAAGCCACTTTTTCGTTGTTTGTAATGTGGGGATGTCATTTCCTATTAACAATATGTCATCTACATAAAGTACTAGGAAGACGACATTACTCCCACTAACCTTCTTGTAAACACAAGGTTCATCCTCGTTCTTGATAAAACCGTTACTCTTAACGACTTCATCAAAACGAATATTCCAACTCCTTGATGGCTTTAGCCCATATATCGACCTTTGAAGTTTGCATACCATATGCTCCTGATCTTTGATTTCAAAGCCTTTAGGTTGTGTCATGTACACATCCTCCTTCAAGAACCCATTCAAGAAGGCGATCTTGACATCCATTTGCCAAATTTCATAGTCGTGATATGTCGCTATTGCAAGCATGATCCTAATAGATTTGATCATGGCAACATGTGAGAAAGTCTCATCATAGTCAACTCCTTGTCTTTGATGATACCCTTTCGCAACCAACCTAGCTTTGTAGGTCTGAACGTTGCCATCTGCATCAGTCTTTCTTTTAAAGACCCATTTGTTACCAATAGGAACTATTCCTTGCGGTTTAGGAACCAAGGTCCATACCTTGTTTTGATACATCGAATCCATTTCAGATTCCATGGCTTCAAGCCATCTAGAAGAGTCAACATCCTTGACTGCCTCTTCGTAGTTACTTGGTTCATCATCCTCGACGGTTTGCTGATTCTCAATCACAAACCCATACCTCTCAGGTGGATGGATGCCCCTCGTTGACCTACGGAGTTGTGTGTTTACTTCTCCATTGGAGAACGTCGCCTGCGGAGCAGACTTGGGTTCCTTAATCTGTTCATGTGGTTCTTGAACTTCTTCAAGATCAATCTTACTCCCACTGGCTACTTGAGAAATCAAATCCTTCTCAAGGAACTCAGCATTCTTTGACACAAACACTTTGTGTTCATCCATGGAGTAAAAGTAGTATCCCTTACTACCTTTGGGATATCCCACAAATAGACATTTAGTACTCTTAGCACTAAGCTTGTCTGATGCCAACGCTTTGACATAAGTTGGCGATCCCCATACCCTGAGGTAACTCATGTTGGGTCTCTTACCATTCCATATCTCATATGGTGTGGTCTGAACAGATTTAGACGGTATCCTATTTAGAAGGTATGCCGTTGTGTCTAGGGCATATCCCCAAAACGATTTTGGAAATTGAGTCTCACTCATCATAGACCTGACCATGTCTAACAAGGTCATGTTTCTCCTTTCGGAGACACCATTTTGGTGTGGTGTGTAAGGTGCGGTAAACTGCGAGAGAATTCCATTTTCTCTCAGCTAATCCTGAAACTCATGGCTCAGATATTCACCACCACGATCTGATCGTAATGTCTTAATCATCTTGCCACGCTGTTTCTCTACTTCATTCCTAAACTCCTTGAACTTTTCAAAGGCTTCGGATTTATATCTCATTAGGTACACGTACCCAAATCTTGATTTGTCATCAGTAAAGTTAATGAAATAGGAGTATCCTCCTCTAGCCTCAATAGACATTGGCCCACAAACATCAGTGTGAATGAGTTCTAATAACTCACTAGTCCTATGACTCTCAAGCCCCTTGGGCTTGTGACAAGTCATTTTCCCAGCTAGACAAGATTCACATTGTCCATAGGATTCCAAATCCATGGAATCTAGGTATCCATCTGCATGCATCCTAGACAATCTTGTTTCGTTTATGTGCCCTAGTCTACAATGCCAAAGATAAGATTGATTATCTATCCTAGGTCGTTTCACAGCTACATTGAGCACTTTAGTTCCCATCTCCAGAACATACAATCCATTTAATAATGAAGCAGTACCATAAACAATATCATTCAAAATGATAGAAAATGTATCATTCTTAATACTAAAAGTAAAACCATCTTGTTCTAAACAAGAAATAAAATAATGTTTCTAGAAATGTTCGGAACATAAAGACAATTATTCAAATGCAATAAAAGGCCCGTAGGCAAAATAAGGTCGGCATCTCCAATAGAATGAGAAGCAACCCTTGCTCCATTGCCAACGCGAAGATCCACGTCGTTTCTCTCCAATCTCCTTGGGCTCCTAAGCACCTGCAACATATTGCAGATATGAGAACCACAACCGGTATCCAATACCCATGAAGTCGGATTAGCACAAGAATAATTTATCTCAATCATGAAAGTACCTAAGGCAGAAGCATCACCATGCTTTTTGTCCTTCACACTCTTCAGGTAGTCTGGACAATTCCTCTTCCAATGGCCTTTCTTGCCACAATGGAAGCACTCAGCATCGCCTTTGTCCTTGGATGCTTTCTTACCCTTCTTGTTGCCCTTCTTCTTCTTGGGTTTTCCTTTGGGCTTAAGGGAGTCACCTTTATCAGGCTCCTTACCCTTACCCTTACCCTTGGCCTTGCTAGGCCCACCAATCAGAAGAGCTTGTGTCCTATCCTTCTTGATAGACAATTCAGCAGTTGTTAACATACTTAACAATTCAGGCAAGCTCACAAGCATCCCATGCATGTTATAATTCATTATGAATTGACTGAAGGAAGGTGGAAGTGAGGCCAGGACTAAGTCATTACTCAGTTCGACATCCATCAAGAAGCCTAGATTTCCTAGCTTCTCAATCAGCCCGATTATCTTAAGAACATGACTGCTAACAGACATGTTCTCAGACATCCTGCAAGAGAACAGTTCTCTAGATGCCTCATACCTCTCATGCCTGCCTTTAACGTCATACAACTCCTTGAGATGTAAGACAATAGAGGGACCATCATATACTCATGTTGCTTTTGCAGTTCAGGCGACATGGATGCCAACATGATGCATACTGCCATCGTATCGTCATCCATGTGTTGTTTGTGGGCCTCGAAATCATATTTTGCGAACCCATCTTCCCCTTCCCTAGGAGCTACGGGTAATGCACCATCAAGAACATAGGCAATCTTTTCGGCCCTAAGAACAATTCTCAGGTTCCGATACCAGTCCATAAAGTTTGAACCGGTCAGTTTATTCGTATCAAGTATTTAGTGCAGTGACAGTAGATTAGTCATACTAAAAACTGAAAAAAAAAATGTAAAGAAAGATTAATTAATATATTGTCGTGTTACAATTTATTAAAGACTTTAAATAAATTGCCCCTCCCACTATTTCATCTAAGTCAATGACCCTTACCATTTGACTTAGGGTTAATCTACTTTTAGATTTTACCTTAGTGAGATTAAGAGTGCGATTATTTATTTTAACCCTCGTCTGAGACCGCAAGATTAATTTAAATAATGGGTTGATCCTAATCAACAGTATCTCATACCCTCTCTTAACATTAGGTTGACAACTCCTTGTCACTTAGTGATGCATCTCATGCAACCAACCTAGCATTATTACCCTAAGCCCATAAGCCCGGCTGGGCCTGCAACTTATGCCTTAGTTAAGCATTAACCAGAACCCTAAGTGTCTGACACTTCTAATACTACTCTTACTCAACAAAACAGTGGGTCCCAACTGAGATGTGGAGCACCACTATGTAGAGGAGGTTCGAGTAATATTGGTGGTGGAAGGTAATCATATGCTTAATAATTTATTCCTTTTAAGGGTTCCTTTTATTTAGGGTTTATTAAGTCTCATCAAACGCATTAGTATTATTATCATGCTAGTCGTATTCTATGTCAAACATCTATCGGATTACACTAGTCATAATTGGACGTGCATAATAATACATACAAACGCGATTTGTCCAATTTCATGCATACTAGACGTCTTAAGCCACAAAGCATACATATCGCGATATATTATCTCATGCATGCTAGTCGTACAAAACATACATGCAAATAAAACAATTTTTATTTTGAGATAGTCATGGTGCTCGCTCATTTGTCCATCTTGCTTCTCAAGCCACGGCTTCTTGTCGTCTAAACGCCACTAGCCTAATTTTTCTAATTACAAATAATTAAAGAAACTCCAAAACATCTTTGGAGGGACAAACTTAAAATACAAAATTTAAAAAACAAATTACAACTCTAATTAAATAGAGCAAAATTACACATTAATTTAAAATTCGAAATTTAAATTTCGGGCACCATGATCATCCCCTTCCTTTTTGCACCTGAAATGTTAGACAACTTACAAGAACAAAATATTATCATATAATATGCTTCTCACATATGTCTTGATATTTAACAATTAAACATCAAAACAAAAATTAAAATTAAAATTTTCTTAACTTCTCATTTGGCCGAATTATATATAACAATCAATATAATTTAAATTTTGTTGACTCTTTCCCAAAGAACACAAAATTAAACCATGCATGTAGCCGTAAACACCTTAATGGCCGAACCATATACATATGTATATGATGCAAATTTTCGAAAAAAATTTCATGCTTTGATCATGATACAATTCATGGAGAAAATAAGAAAACAATCAAGGTATTTAAAATACCCTTCATGGTCGAACTCTACCTTTCCAAAAGGTGTTTCCTTTTTAAAACTTTCATAAAGAAAAAGAAAAATAACCATGAACACATATGGATATATGAACATAGCAATCATATTAACATGTTCATAAAAACGATAACTTTAACGATTTAAAGCATTGTATATTAAAATCCATATGTAAAAAGTTGAATCTTTAACTCTTTAAAGAAATTTTAACCGTGAAAAGCATTCTCACAAACAAGGTACCATCACCCGCCGATAGTAAAGCAACCGGGCTCTGATACCACTTGTAACAGCCCCAAACCCTGCAGCTGGATATTGTCCGCTTTGCCCCGCGCACAAGCACCGTCGAGCTCACGGTTTTACGTTTCGGGTTACCCCAAAAGGCCTCCTACAAGGAAAGGTATCCACACCCTTATTTAAGGCATGCTTCGTTCCCCTCTCCAACCGATGTTGGACATTACATCCTCCCCCACTGGGAATACAGCGTCCCCGCTGTACACACCGGTCCAGGGCCAGGATGTCTTGGACTATCCAACAAGATCTCATCTTATCCTTTTGTTATGAAACAACTTTTCATAGCCAATTCAAATTCGAATTTCAAACTTTTGAATTCAAACTTTCAAACACTTAAATTCTAAATTCAAATTCAAATTCTAAATTCAAATTCAAATTTCAAAATTCAAATTTCAAAATTCAAATTTCAAAATTCAAATTTCAAAATTCAAATTTCAAATTCAAATTTCAAAATTCAAATTCAAAATTCCAATTTCAAATTCAAAATTCAAAATTTAAACATTTGATAATTAATTTAACTAATTAAATTAATTAGTAATGTCTTGTGTAACACCCCGTAGTACTCAGGTTGTTAACATACATGATATTTAACATTCACAGCGGAAGACTTTATTTGAAAAGGAATAAAGCATCTTATAAAAATACGAGTAAACTTTTTCCAAAACATTTCATAAAAACATTTCTAAAAACGTTCACGTCAGATACTGCGAAAGCGTAAATCTGAATATACATCTACTAATTAATCCCATGAGCCAGTATTAGTGGCCATTGACCATCAAGATATGACATCAAGTGTCATTCCTGACGGAGTCTCACGGACAGCATAACGACTGTATTTCGGATAACTAGAAACATGATTCCACACATACAGAGAACCTAATTAATACAACAATTTAAACAGATAGCTTGCAAGTCCCACACGGACTGCAATCCCCTTAATGGGTCAATACAACTAATAAGGCTCCATGCCCAAATTAATTGAATACATGCATCAAGTCTATATTAATTCGAAGTATAAAAGTATCAGTAAATAATCCATGGCTCTAAGAATACTATCATGAGCCTAAATGAATACATACAATAATCTCCATAAAATAATTAAGCATGTTAACAAGTCTACATGCCCACATCAAATCTAAACATAATATAAAATCATCAGCTGCATCATCAACTACTCCAATGCGGGGGCCTTGCCCCTAGAAGCATCACAACTACTCTGGGTACCTGAAATGATGTCCCCAAACGGGGTAAGATAACAACATCTCAGTAAGCTCAAGGTTCATAGAGGATCCTCTAACCCCTGAGCCCACTTCCTGCATAACAAGTCAGATATAAAGCATATAATACAGACATACAGCATAAACATAGCATCATCATATCATCCTTGTGTAACCCCAGGGTCAAAGCCATAGACGGTTACACATGTGTGACTTCCAGGGTCAAGCCATAGACAGTCAACACAACCTCAGTATGAAATAGCTCCCAGAGTCAAGTCATAGGCAGCCTACATACCATGATCACTGGCCAGGATCCTCATAACATATATCATCAGTGCATCATCATAACATCAAGATCATATAACATCTATATGAATGTGAATGAATGCACATATACATCATACCATATACTTCCATACAATATAACCATAATGCCCACCATCATGGTGGGGCCACAAGAGAGAGGAGTCAACTAGAACTAGGAGCTTACCTTAGGGAGCTTAGCACAAGCCCACACTCCAATATAATACGTATGCTCCAACAAAATCCTCAAGTGCACGATTCTCTAGGCACACCTAGAGTAGGAACCATTCACATCATTAATTACATATTAATTAATCAAGTCATATCCACGACTTAATCCTTTAATGATTCCACTTTTCATACTCATATGCCAATAATATGCTCATTACAAGCCTAGACCAATTATTACTTATTACATATTTTAGTGCATTATTACAAGCCACTTTAATCTTCAATTACTTACATAGCTTAGAATCACATGCAAGGCTCACTTAGATTATTTTCAACTCATCCAAGTCATATTTATGATTATTATAAGTTACTAAGGGTTCCCCTAAGCCCACTTAGCTTAAATATCACTTTTACGGTTTTTCCATAATTGTACATGCTTCTGTTTTCTAGTTACTGGGCGTGACTCACTTATTATAAAATTCTCATCTTTTAGTATGTTAATCTAGACTCAATTACCTTTCCAAAAAGGTATCATATGCCTCATTTGAAGTTTCCTAGCTCCGATTATCACCATTTGAAGTTGGACAAACAAAGCTATTTGCCAACTCCGAACAGGGCCCTAAACATTCTTTACCATTTCTGCGATTATGGAAATTCTACTAAATCAATTGCTCTAAAATTTTTATGTAGACAGCTAGATACCTTTATCTTTAATTAGGAATATTATGAGCCTAATTTGAGTAATAATTGAGGGAGAAAAAATTCATGGAAGTGTCAGCCATGTACAGCGCCCCTGCACATGCCTCCATGTGCAGTCCTCACTCAAACGAACATACAGAATGAAATATATCTTCAATTGATACCAAATTTTGACACCATGTATATAACATCTCAATCTTCAATTTGATATAAGGCACATCCCTATATGACCTCTGTGGAGGAAGATATGATCTCCCCAATTTTGCCTAAAAACTGGTTACTTAGCCTTAAATGTGTTTACTTAACAAACCTTAATTACTTTTGATTATAAATCCTAATTCACATTAATTCTTGGATTTTTCTATTATTAAGTCACATTATGAAATATCCTTAGTCCCATTATGTCATGATACTTAAATTTTATTAATTATTTAATTAGTGTACCTAAACCTTACTTTAGTCCAATTTTAGAGTTAAATCCTTGATTACTTTTGTTAATTAATCTCTACCCTTAATTAATCACCTAATTCATCATCTCCTTAATTTTAACACAACTAAACCCTTATGTACTTTATGAGGCAGATTTGATTAGCTATATTAATTAGGATTTTTAGCCATTATTAATCATGATTAGTGAGTTTTACTTAGAGTTAACCCACCTAGTTAATCTTTCTAATCATTTTTCCACACTTAACAACTTAATCACATTTTTTTGTCATCAAACCTTATCCTTACATGATATGGCTGAAATGTTCATGGTCCATTTTTGAGTTCATAGTCATCTTTTTACATGAACATCACTCAAAGGTCCAAAGGTGGCACCTTTAGTCATCCAATCCATCATTCCATGGTTCCAAACACACACACTTAAGAATCATCATCAAACCATGACATTACGAAATTTTAAACAACATTCTCCTCATGAACATATCAAAACCAAGGCACTCAACAAGAAAAAGGAAGGCTTTTTGGTTCATATTTCCCAAGTGGGAGCTTACATCTTCAAGGTTTCTCCTTTAGCTCAAGTCTCCACCTTTTTCCACCAAGAACACACCTTCATGAACATGCTCATGAGTTAGGCTCAAGAACATAAGAAGAAAAGATGATATTTTTCATGAAAAAAATTTAAGAACACTTACCCAAAAATCAAAGGAAACAAGCAAGCAAGTGTGATTCTTCAAGAGAGCTCAAGAACACAACTCCATAGCCTTTGCTCTCCACAAAACCATGGCTGTTTAGGATGATAAGGGACACGAAATTTTTGATTCACACCATGAAAATGGTATGGTTGTGAAGAGGAGAGTGAGGGGAACAATCTTTGTGAAGGAAGTTTGGTGGTTTAGAGAGATTTAGGTGAAGAAATCTTAGAGAGAAGTGAGAGAGTTTTCAAAATTTGAAACTTAGAGAGAGAAGGAGGTGAAGGGGCTGCTGATCAGAAATGGAAGGGAAGGAGAGGAGGGTGCCCTAATGAGGGGTGTCATGTCACTTAAGTGATATTCGTCCTTTAGTGAGACCCGGTGTAATTTTTAATTAATCCGTCGTCAAATTTTTACCCGAAAACTCTCAAGACTCTAACTTTAAGTACTTAACATTAATTTTGTCTAATTATCATGTTCATAACTTAAAAATTTGATTAGTCGATCACAGATCCACTAACAGTTATTTAATTGCACTGTAGTCTTTACCGGTGTTCTTAACTGTACCCGGATTTCATAATCTTCGTAACTTTAACATTTTTGGTCTAATTATGACTTGTTAGGCATATATTGGTCTTTATTTCTATTTTCTTATATTTTTCCTGTTCCGGGATTCTACCGGATGCTGCTACAGCAGTACAAAATACCCGGCAGAAGTGACTTTTCAAAAATACCCCAATATGGGTATCAATCTTCACCAAATCATATCCTAACCTCATTCATGATGTTTATATCATTAGATTAGCTCTCTAACTATAATTTTCTAACTTGGAGCTATTCTACTAACTGTTATTACGTCAGCAGTTAAATTTAACAGATAAAAATTCATCTGTGCATAATACCTCAATATGGGTATCAAAATTCTTATAATTTTATGCTCATTCCATTTATGACTATAAGGTCCTCATTATAACCCTCTAATTTAAAAGTCATATAATTAGGGTTATTATATTCACCACACCTTTTAAAAGATTTTGTCCTCAAAATCAGATCATACCTGATATCAAAATCGGGATATTGCCGGAGAATATCATCCTCCCGCTCCCATGTGGCATCCTCTTGTGTCAATCCTTCCCATTGGATCTTGATCATGGGAATAACTCTATTTCGAAGCTGTTTCTCATCTCGAGCAAGAACCTTAGAAGGTCCAACAATGAACTTCAGGTCCTTCTTAACCTCTATGTCATCATACTGTACAATGTGTGAATCATCAGATATATATCTGCGGAGTTGACTCACATGGAAAACGTCATGTAAATTCGCCAAGTTGGGAGGTAGAGCAAGTTGATACGCCACCGGTCCGACCCTCTTTATTATCTGGTAGGGCCCAATGAACCGTGGACTCAACTTCCTCACTCCCAAGGCACGCCCAACACTTGTAGTAGGTGATAGTCGGATGAATGCATGATCCCCTTCAGAAAACTCAAGGGGTCTGTGCTTGGCATCATAGTAACTCTTCTGACGGCTCTGGGCTTTCTTCAGCCTATCTCTGATCATCTCAATCTGCTTCGTAGTCTCTTGGACCAAGTCTGGCCCCAATAACTGTCTTTCTCCGATCTCCGTCCAACAAGTAGGTGCTCTACACCTACGGCCATACAAGGCCTCATAAGGAGCCATGCCCAGACTGGCATGATAACTATTGTTGTAGGAAAACTCAACCAGTGGCAGGTACTTGTCCCAAGTATTACCCTGCTCAAGCACACACGCTCTCAGCATGTCCTCCAGTGTCTGAATGGTCCTCTCTGTCTGACCTTCTGTATGCGGGTGATAAGCAGTACTCAATCTCAATTGAGTACCAAAGGCCTCATGTAACGCTTCCCAAAAGCGTGAAGTAAACTTCGGATCCCGATCGCTAACTATGCTTTCGGGAATGCCATGAAGCTTCACAATCTCTCTAACATATAGTTTGGCTAGCTGCTCTATGGAGAAGGTCGTCTTGACTGGAATGAAATGGGCGGATTTAGTCAACCTATCAACCACAACCCATATGGAATCAAATCCAGCCTGGCTTCTTGGTAATCCAACAACAAAGTCCATGGATATACTCATCCACTTCCACTCCGGAATATCTAATGGTTGTAGCAAACCAGAAGGCTTCTGATGCTCAATTTTTACCTTCTGACAAATAAGGCACTTATTCACAAACTGGGCTATGTCTTTCTTCATCCCAGACCACCAAAAATTCTGTTTCAAATCTTGGTACATCTTAGTTGCACCTGGGTGGATGGTGTACTTACCCATATGACCCTCTGTTAACACTTCTTCTACCATTGGTCCCTTCGGGACAATTAACCGATCTTTGTAGTATTTCACATGAGAAGCATCGGTGAACACAAAATCTTGCTCTTTCATCATTTGGATCCCTTCATCAAGCACTTGGGCCGCTTTAACTTTTTCCATTAACGAATTTCGGACTTCGACCGTAGTCATGAAATATTAAGTCTCAAATGGTGTCACAGAAATTCGCAAATCCCTGAACTCCTCAATCAAATCATACTCAGCAATCATCATGCTAGCCACACCCGTGGTCTTTCTGCTCAAGGCATCAGCCACTACATTCTCCTTTCCAGGGTGATACTGAAGGTCAAACTCATAATCCTTCAGGAATTCCATCCATCTCATTTGTCTCATATTAAGCTCCTTTTGATCGAATAGATACTTCAAGCTTTTGTGATCACTAAAAACTGTGAAGGTAGCACCATACAAGAAGTGTCTCCATATTTTCAATGCAAAAACCACGGCCGCTAACTCAAGATCATGAGTAGGGTAATTCTCTTCATGTGGTCTCAACTGTCTAGAAGCATAGGCCACTACCTTTCGCTCCTGCATCAACACACACCCTAATCCATACTTGGATGCATCACAATAGATCTCAAATCTCTTCTCCGGATCAGGAAGAATCACAACCGGTGCGGTAGTCAACTTATCTTTCAATTCTTGAAAACTCACATCACACCCAAGGGTCCATGCAAATGGCACCCCTTTTCGGGTCAACCTAGTCAATGGCAAGGCAATTCTGGAGAATCCATTAATAAACCGCCTGTAGTATCCTGCTAAACCCAGAAAACTTCGGATCTCAGTAACACTCTTGGGTCTCTCCCAATCCAGCACAGCTTCAATTTTACTCGGATCAACAGCCACTCCTGTAGATGATATGACGTGTCCAAGAAACTGGATCTCATGTAACCAAAACTCACACTTGGATGGTTTGGCATATAACTGATGCTCCCTTAAAATCTGTAGAACTATCTTCAAATGCTCTGCATGTTCTTCCTTACTTTTGGAGTAGATCAGAATATCATCAATGAATACCACAACAAACTGATCTAAATGTGGTTTGAAAATTCGGTTCATATAACTCATGAACACGGTCGGGGCATTAGTA
>NW_026897927.1:0-40894 GCF_033153095.1 Gastrolobium bilobum | reverse complement strand
TGTAGCCTTAATCATCGTATTGCTTGAAAGATTTAAAAAAAGAATTAGCCTAGCCATCAAGACTCTATACTCTAGCCATAAGGACTATTATTTCTAGCCATCAGAGACTACTCTATGGAAGTTTATCAGAAGAAAGAAAAGTGTCGGCAGAATATGTAATAGCGAATTCGGGGAAGATAATCTTTAACAGTGAAAGTCGGCAGGCCTTTTTGTAAATTTAAGTGTCGGCAGGGTTTTGCTAAAAAAAAAGAAAAAGAAAAAAGGGGTAAAGTCTTTTTGTCTGGAATCAGTCTTTTGAATCTGAAGTGGCGATGGGGCCCAATGAGCACCCGACTCAGAAAAGACAGGATTCCTTGTTTTATTTTAATTCTAGTTTCAATTCAGTGTCTATAAATAGGAGTACTATCTAATTGTAGGGGATATCGAGTGAAGTGTGCAAGTACACTGAGATAACAACCTCCATGTGTTCATCTCTGTAATCCTTCTCTATTTATAATAAAAATATTTTATTTGCTGAAAATTACATAAGCTCGCTTTTATTATCTAATTTCCTCTAGACATCTTTCGGTGATTTCCGAAAGGGAAATCCTTCTCGTTTCCTAAGGTATTACCATGTCTTCTTAAAAGCTTTTACTTTGAGTAAGACATTACACATTGAAAAAATTGAAAATATATGAATAATAAAATATATAAATTATAAATATTTGTACGTATAAAATAAATTAAAATAAAAATTAATAATAAATATATATCCCACCCTCTGAATCACTTACGCTCTTATATATATTTAATTATTCAATCCCCTGTGATTTTTTTCATGTACACCAACTTAAACTGTTAAAAAATTAATTAATTTTATATATTTTACCCTTCTTAGAAGAATAAAATAAAGTGATAAAAAAGAAAAGAAAAATAAGACCAAATGTTATGAAAAATTAGAACACCTGATAAAAGACAAAAAAAAAATAAAAATAAAATGTGTCTAAATAAAAAAATAGAACAAGACAAAAATAGAAGAAAAAGAAATCATTGTTACGAATTTTCAATATATTTATTTTTATTTTTTTAAATTTTTTTGTCTCTGATCTATTTATTCTTTTTATTTAAATATGTTTGGTCTTTTTTATATCTCTATTTTATTCTCTCTACTAGAAAAGTTCATTTTTTCGACAGAATTTTTCCGTCGAAAATGATGAAAATTCCGTCAAAAATTGTATTTTCGACTGAATTTTTGACGGAATTCAGACCGTGAAATTTTCCTTTGTTGATAACCAATTTTTCGACGGAATTAAAAATTCCGTCGAAAATTTTCGACGAAAAATCAATGAAATTCCGTCAGAAATTGTTATAATGGTTTTCGACGAAAAATGGATTCCGTCAAAAGTTTTCGACGGAAAATCAATGGAATTCCGTCAAAAAAATTTCTAATGATTTTCAATTGAAAATGGATTCCATCGAAAGTTTTTGACGAAAAATCAATAAAATTTCGTCGAAAATTGTTCTGATGATTTTAACAGATAATGGATTCCGTCGAAAGTTTTCGACGAAAAATAAATAAAATTCCGTCGAAAATTGTTCTGATGATTTTCAACAGAAAATGAATTCCGTCGAAAATTGTTGTAATGAATTTCGATGGAAAACAAATTCCGTCAAAAAAATTTAGAATTTTTTTTAAAAAAATTTCTCTACAAAATTAATATCAATTTTCTATAATGCACTTGATAAAAAAATATAATCAAAATAAACAACATATCAAAATCAAATCTCCTTAATCATTACATTAAATGCGCAAAAGTCCATATCATATATCAGAAAGTATTTAAAAAGGCTTATACATTTAGCGAGCGATGTACAATAAATATATATTGTAACCTTAAAAAATTAACATATCAATACGCAATACAAAATTGAATTCATAAATCAACGAAACAATTTCTTCACAACAATTTCTTCTTACAATACATGTATCTCAAAACATTATTATGAAATTTGGAGAATGCTATAATAAAATTAAGGGAAAACAAAAAAGTAGCTAGGGATTCAAATTGCTATGATTCAAGTCTATAACACACTCTTAAATCCAAGATATGGTTGACTGCAACAACATTTGATTTTTTTGACCTGCAGTTCGCCAAGCACCATTACTTGGGTCAAGGGAAATAATACCATCCTAGCTTCCGTGTCCCTGCATGAAAATAATTAGTATTAATTAGGAGGTCTTTAACCTTGTATGAAAATAATAAGTGATATAATTAGTATTAATTAGGAAGTTTTCAACCTTGAATGAAAATAATAAATGATATAATTAGTATTAATTGTGAAGTTTTCAAAGTTTTCAACCTTGAATGGCATTGATTGTGAAATTCAAATTTCAAAGTTTTCTCCTTTAAAGAAAATAGTAAATAACATTGATTAAGAAATTGAAACTGAAATTTGGAAGTTTTTAACCTTGAATAAAAATAATAAATGATATAATTAGTATTAATTAGGAAGTTTTCAACCTTGAATGGAAATAATAAATGATATAATTTGTATTAATTGTGAAGTTTTCAACCTTGAATAGCATTGATTCTGAAATAATTGATGTTTCTTAATTGTAGAATTTTGTTTGTAGTAGATACTTACAAAGTTCTATGTGAGTGTTGTAGCTTTTTCACCTCCCTATGTAGGACAAAATACTAACACGATTCTTTCATTTAGCGATTAACCGATGACATATGCCGACAAATTTTTTGATCTTTTTTCTCCGTGCATCGCACGGGTACTGCACAGTCTGGACTCTGCACTAGTAATTGTTTAAAAGGGAAATCAATTAGCTTTGATTGAATTGATTGAATAATTACTAATCAAATTTAATTTTAATAAAATTTTAAGGTAAATCATAAATATGATTCCTATGATCCATAATAGTAACTTAATTTTTTTTCCCTTATTGATTCAATCAGTGCAATATTGTTTTCAATTTTCCAAATTTCACGCTATCATTTACATACTTTTTTTTCCTTTTTTCCTTTCAAACTTCCATTTTTATTATAGTCGTCTAACAAACTAGAAACACTAAAGATTGCGTTAAGTCAGCCAATCAATTTCGAAAAGCAAAGGACGGACTCATATCAGTAGTTAAAACTGGAAAAAAAAAGATTTAACAAAATAAATAAATAATGATTTATGTATGTTTTCCGGAATTATTAGTAACATAATGATGAATGCTTGTAACATACATTTTGAGCAAAAACGCATGCATAGAATTAGTGAACTCATTATTCGAACAAATTATGCATCCAAGATGGGCCAAGTGATTATTTAACATAACTTTATGGACAATTTATATTATTAAAATATGACATTAATGTTTCTTATGTTATAAGAGATAAAATTATCTCTTATATTCAAATACATAAAAGTATACGAGACTCATGTGCAGTAATGTGAAAAGAAGAAAAAAAAAAATTAAGTCTCACACACTATTATTTATGTATAGAAGATAATTATCTGTGCAACGTAAGAAATACTAATTCCTAAAATTATCAATGCAATCATACTACTTTCTTCTAAGGATGAAATTACAGTGTGATAAAATATTTAAAAGACTCCTTTATTACGATTCTTTCTTTACTGTGTTCCTTCGTCACTTGATCCCCGGATGTTGGTAAACTGAATAGAACATTCACCTTTTCTATTATTACCTTCCGCGTCCCCCCTTTTGTTCAACTGAAAATCAGAACACCAACCAGTCTGCACTTGTCATCAGACTGTATGCAAACCACTGTGAAATCGCCGATTTGACAGGGATGCTTTTGAAAAATATTTATGGAAATGCAGACTGAAACTCGAACGTATGACATGATATGGAAAATGCATTTAGGGAGCGTTTGGTATAAGAGAAATTTTTTTTTGTTCGGGAATATCGATTTTCAAAAATATGATTTTTACTTTCAGTTTACGATAATATCTGAAAATTTAAAATTTAAAAAAATTCAGTTTCCCAAGAATCCGAGAAAAATCCGTGTACCAAACAGCCCTTAGTTTATCATTAAGCCAATGCCTTTTGTTGATATATATGGATCAAATTATTTTATTAATTGTGTATGTTATTATGAATTTAGTTTAGGACAAATTACATGAAACCACCTTATAGTTAATTGCTCTTTCAAAACACCACCCTCCACGTCCAATTCAATCAATTAACCCCTTATACTTCCAAAGAATTACGATTAAGCATATTTATTTGTTTTAAGACAAAATAACCCTGATTCTCATTTCATCATCCACTATTTAAGACATTAACCTATCCCATATTTTAATTATGTCGCAGGTTATTCTGCCTACCCTTATTTTAACTATCTTTGTCTACCTCTCTCAATAATGTTAGATTACAATCTCGTGGAGATTTACAATATAAAATAAACTCTTTTATCCCTTTCTCTCTCCCACTTCCTCTCATTCTTTCTCTCTCCTCCCCTTTCTTTCTTCAATGGTGCTTTAGCATCCAAAAATGTGCAAGTTTTTTTCTTATTTCATCCAACCCAGTCATTGTTATAAACATTTATATAAAAAATTAAAATGGGTTGTCAAGAAGAAATAAACTCAGATACCTTATGTTTTGAAACCATGTAGGTCTGTTGTTGGGCGTAACATAGAGAGAACAAAGATCATTTCTCCACTTCAAGATGAAAAACAAGATAAGAAGAAGGAGATAAGTTGATTCGATTTCAAATTTCAACGATAAAGTAGAAACGTTACGGTATTCGTGGATTAATTCAAAGAAAGGGATTATTCGTGGTTTTCATTTTTTTTGTATTTATGTGGTTTCAGTCGTGTTCAATTATATAATATTCAAGAAATTTTGAAAATTATATTCATCCAGTAGAACTATTATGCCATTAATCATTGTATGAATTTAGATTCAAATATAAATATAGGTTGTAAATTACGCAAATCGATAGAGAGAAAATGGAGGAGAAAGAAAGAGAATGGGAGGTAGGGGTGAAAGTGGGTTGGGCTGGGTCAAGCTTTGCCCCGAAAAGCCCAAGCCTACGCCAAAAAATTTCAATTGGGTGTGGCTCAAGCTTAGTATGAGTCTAACTGTTAGCCTGGCTTGGCCCGTTTATTAAAAAACAAATGACCTGGCCTAGCCCTTTAGCCTGTTAATTTTTAACTTCAAAGCAGAACCATGAAGCAACCTTACAAAATACTCAAATTCTGTTGCCAAACCAAAAATCATAATTTCAACATCCAAACAAATCATGAATCACAGCAAAACTCATACAATCTGTATTTAAGTCACTTTCAAAAGCAAAATGCTCAAACTAAATAACATATATTTCATCAGATCCAACAAACAAATCCATACTATGTAAATTAAAATAACTACATGAATCCAACAAACACATCATGATGCTCGTAGTATGTACAATCTCTCCCAAAAACCTTTTAATATATTCATATAAACAATCTAACATGCTGATATGTTGGTTCCTCCTACATAAGAAATAAAGTCAGGTTTCTATTAAAATATAATCAAATATAATTAAGTTATAAATAATTGTAATTGATTAAATTTATATCTTTTGTTTTTTCTTCAAAGCATGCTTATTATATTATATTATATTTAAAATAAATAGTACAATATAGGTGGCATGTAGGCTTATAGGCCAGGGCTTGTGAATGTGAGCCTACGACCTTTTTATTAAACAAGTTTTTTCAAGGCCCAAGCCCGACCTATTTTACGAAATATACTAAGTCAGGTCTGACCTGACGTAAGCCGAGCCGTAGGCCCCTGTAGGTCGGCCCGGCCCAGTTTCACCCTGGGAGGCAATGAGGAGAAAGAAAGGGGAAAAATATTTATTCCGCAAATCTCGACCGTACGATAAGATTGTAATCTAATCTAATAGTGTTGAGAGAGGTAGGCAAATATAAGCAAAATAAGAGTATGCAGAATAGTTTATCCCTATATATATATATATGTGTGCGCATTTGTATGATTCATAAAAAATAGATTAAATAACTTTTCATTCTATTCTCATTAATATTATTGGCCAATCAAATTCTAGTAATTTATAAGATAGTAAATTAATTATACTGATCAAATAATGACTAATTTATCCATTTTTAAAAAAATGAAAAAGGTAGATATGTGTCCAGCTAACCTAAAATAGTATTTCAATATTTTTTTACCAACAACTTTCAATCAATCGCAATATTGCTTCCCAATTTTCAAGTTTCACTCTCTCACTTATTTTGTCCTTTTTTTTCTCCCTTTTTTCCAACTTTGTTTTTCAATCCTAAATCACAGTAAATTAAATTGGTTGAATTGTTTAAATTTGGTTAAATTTACTATCGAATGGAGCCGAAAACAATCATATTTTGCATCAAATTACTTTTGGTTAATAGCCAAGTTTATTTCACATTCATCAAAATCCAATCAATTACATGATTTTTTTTTTAAATATTCTAATCTATTAATCATCACGAGGAGGATTGAACATATGTTTATTGCACCAACTCAACTACCATTATTTGGTTCAATTACATGATTCCCTGACTAATATTGAATAACTTTCAATTTTATTCTCGTTAGCATTAATTTTACAGACAGAATTAATGACTAATCAAATATAATTTTAATAAAATAGGAAGATAAGTATGTTTCGTGTAGATTTTTTTTTTATCTTATAACGCTCAATCAGTCGAATATTGCTTTACAGTTTCAAAGTTTTACGCTCCCACCATCATTCCCCTTATTTTCAACCCTCAATCACATTAAACTATTTAAATTTATATTTGATTACAGAGTAATCACATTTGAAAATCACATGAAAAATAATTATATCTTTGAATTAAATTATTTTCTGTTAATAGTTACGACATTTATTCTCGTCAGCATTAATTACTCTTCCTTTGATTTATGAGCATGCTGGCTCTATAAAATAAGCCTAACAATTTCATTCTCTCAACAGTATTCATCTCTCATTGTCATTGTCTCTTCACACAATGGCTTCTTTTGGAATGAAACTCTCATTCTTTTTCTTCTTTGTTGTTGTTCTGTCCCCCCAAATTCATGCCAGAGTGGGCAAGCCCTTTAACTTCTTTACCCTTCCAAGAAACACCTATGATGTCAAAGGTTCTCAAGTTTTGCCCCAGAAACCAAAATGTGAATCTCCAGCACCATCACTAGCACCAACCTCCGTACCTGCAGCCACACCAGCAATTGATCCAATAATATCATCTGGGTCAGCACCATCACCAGCATCAATAACAACACCAACACCAGCACCATCACTAGCACCTGTTGGGATGACAGTAAGAAGCAGAGGTTATATTTATCCAACAGCACCATCACTAGCACCTCTTGGGATGAGAGTAAGAAACAGAGGATATATTTATCCAACAGCACCAACCTCAGTACCTGTAGCCACACCAGCAATTGATCCAATGCTGCCATTTTGGTAGAACTTCTACACAATATTCTCCCATCAAGGACACTCCTACCACCACAAACTTTGAAAATGAGCTCCTAAATGAAGACTTCAATGATGAGAGCTACAAAACTGTTTATCCCAAGACCAACTTCAACAGCAACTACAACAATGAAGTGGACAGAGACAACTTCAATAAGGAAGAGTACAGGAGCAATCACAACAATGGCTATAACAACAACTACAATGACAAAGAAAACTACTACAACAACAATTACAATGGCAATGGCTACGAGGGTAAGAGAGAAGAAATGAGTGACACAAGGTTCGTTGAGGATGGCAAGTACAATTATCAAGTGAATAATGATGACGAGAATTACAACCTCAATGGGTTCGAATCAGGGAGAGCAACCAGTAAAAATGGTGGTTACTATAAGAAGAATCAGTACCAAAATGTGTTTGACAACGTTGAAGAGTATGAGAAGCCGGAGGCAAATCAAGAGTTCACGCCTTGATTGTTTTTTTTTTTTTTCCTTCATGTGGTTAATCAATTTAGTGTGAGATACACAATTCATACAAGTTGAAAATTAAATTCTAAGTTATGAGATAGTATCAGTGATGCTTTATTTTCTAGCTAGTATCATCTGTGATCGTGCACTTTTTGATGTTTTGCTGATTAAATCGATGGAAAGTATGCAGTTTTATCTTTTGTTCTTGTGAGGTTCTGTCTACTTCGGTATTTGTTATCACTTTTTTAGTGGGTTCCACTCTCTTATTTGCACGAGACCATTTTATATGTGATTAATGTTCTCATATTTTATATAGGAGATAATTTTATCTTGTAGGGCTCATGTGGTATCATATGAAGTCAGGAAAGAGAAAAAAAAAAAATATGGATCCCACACACTTTTATATGTGTAAGGGAAAAAATTTATCTCCTACAATCTATTATTCCATATATTATATGGCATAAAACTTCCGCTTTTTGATTTCTTCCTATTCTTGTTCTCAACATCTTAGAATTTATTTTAATTTTTCAAGCGATCTTTTTTTGGGGTTTAGAAAAAAAAAATACCAGAATTTTTTAATAAGATTCTTGATATGAAAGAAAAAGTAAATTTTTTAAAAAATCCTGTATTTTTTCTCAATATCGTTTAAAGTTACTGAAGATAAATTTATCTCCTGAACGAGAAACATTATTTTCTTTAAATTATGTCCTGCATTTTTCCATTGCTTTTATTTTCACTTAATTGTATAAATAATTTAGTAAAGCAGAAGTAATGACTAAAAATGAGACAAAAAAATATAAACACATGAAAAAAAGAATAAACTTTGGTATATCGAGAGCACCAAACTCCATGCTATCTTTTACTAAAAAGAGAAATTATTTAGAGCTTATAGGGAAATATAAAATAAAAAAAATATGGATAAAAAGGTAATTTTTTCCCTTTTTAATAAAATGGAGCACTAAATTGGTGCACCAAAGTTTTTATCCTGGTCCATAAGGAACCTATGGGATTACCAAAAATCTCAAAAAAAAAAAAAAAAGTTTTTCTCCTGAGTCGTACCAAAACATGATTTATGTATGTTTTCCGGAATTATTAGTAACATAATGATGAATGCTTGTAACATACATTTTGAGCAAAAACGCATGCATAGAATTAGTGGACTCATTATTCGAACAAATTATGCTTCCAAGATGGTCCAAGTGATTATTTAACATAACTTTATGGACAATTTATATTATTAAGATATGAGATTAATGTTTCTTATGTTATAAGAGATAAAATTATCTCTTATATTCAAATACATAAAAGTATATGAGATCTGTTAGGTCCTGCAAAGACCGTATTGCTATACCGTAGGGTATGCGCTCAGAGATAGTGTATATCAACTGTATACTAGGCTTATAGCTGAGGTCCCAATCACTGGGCACAAGCAATAGGCTTATAGCCAAGAGGTGGGTGTGTGCACAGCGTGGGCAAAAGTAGTAAATGAATTCTGAGTGTTTACCTAGAGTCCTTAGGCTCTTATTTATAGGATTACCTTCCTAGGCTTGGACCTTTTGAGATTCCCCAATTGTAGTAGGATTCAACCTCCTTCTGTTGGGATGTGATCCTTATCTTATACCCTTTGGCTGTTTGGAGTTGTTGAGATGTTGCTGATTCCATATCTCACCAGATATTCTAGTAGGTAGTTGGGATATGATATTCATATCCATAACAGTTGCCCCCCAGCTCGGTATTCCGGGGTCCGGCATGTCGAGGTGCCATTGTGTTATCACGGATTCAGTTTATCCGCGTTCATTGTTCTCGGGTTTGGACTTCCGAGTTTTTCGACGTCAGCATTCTGACTCAGTTGTTTTGTCGAGATTACGTTCACTACGCCTCTTGACCTTCCATGGTGTTTGCGTTTGAAGTCGGATGTAAGCATGTCGGATATTTCCTGAACTCATTGTGAACTTTTGAATACCATTGATCCGAGCTTTGTTTTCCTAGTGCTGGATCGAGTTGACGTTCTAAGTCACGTTGCGACCTTCAGTTACGCCCTACTTTTCCCGACCTTTGAAGTCTAGGCGCTGTTTGAACACGGAAGTCGAAATTTGGCCTTATCATTTTATCCTGTCCTTTCGTATCACGTTTGCTGTGACGGTTATGGCGTTCCACGTGCTTCGCGCTCATTGGCCGTTCGTGCATCGTGCAGGGCGTGCTGCTTTATCTTTATGCAGGTTATGATGAAGTGCATTTAATGCATTCAGGGTGAAATCCCCTTTTTGCCCTCCATCACTTAACCGTTTGGAAAAACTCTTCGCCTTCGCGCCTTAAGCAATTCGTCGTCCTTTAAATACCAGCTTTCGAATGGGTTCAAAACTTTTACATTCGTCTGGTTTCACAGTGAGCTTTTGATGTTAATCATTTTCCAGTTCTGGTTCTGTGTTTTATAAACTCTCTTGGAGCTCTCCTCACTTCCAGTGAAGGTTTTCACACATTGAGTCTAGTTCCCATCATCCTTGCTTCTAAGTTCAGGTACCTTCCTATTCTCTTTGCTTTTACGAATCTTTTTTTTTTTGTTGGGTTAGGTTGCATTGAGTAGTTACCTCTGTTTAAACTTGAAGGTGAGGTTTATACTTTCTTCTTCGAAGTGTTGAGGGTTCCTTTTCTGTTCTTGGGGGTTTATAATGAGTGCCCCTAGTTCTTCCTCTGGTCCGGCACCCAGTCTAGGTGGCAAGGAGAGAGAAGAGGTGGTGAGTCAGTTGCCTCGCTCTGTTCAGTACAGGTTTTTTGGTAGGGAATACACCGAGGAGGAGAAGCTTCAACAGCTTCTCTGTGGTCCCCGTGGAGGCCGTCGCAGTTCTCGTGGAGGCCGAGGTAGGAGGGGAGTGGGTCGGTCAGGAGGGGGTCGTCAGTCCTGCCTTAACTTTGGAACAAGTAGTCCTCCTTTAGTGAATCCTTCAGCTCCCAGATTGAGCTCCTCTTCAGAACCAGTCCCGCTGTCCTATATACTTCCATCTTCTGGGGTGGTCTCGGGTACGAGATCCGTTTTAGACTGGATTCCTCCTCTTGACTTGAGCGCTAGCTCTTCCAGCCTTTCCTCGACCGAGCTAGGTTTTCCCAAGTCGGTCATCCCTTCCTTCTTAGATGATTCTGCATCGAGTCGGGTCTCATTTGTTGACCTTGTCAGTAGTTCAGATAGCTCTATTCTTCTTTCTTGGAGTCCGTCTTCGTTGTAATCCGACGTTGGTAGTCCAAGGTCGGATGTGGTTGATATGTGTACTGACCTTTGTCCTTCATATTCCAGGGATATAGTTATGGATGGTTCCAACGTTCAAGATTGGGTCCTTCTCGAGGTTCTCCAAAAACGGTCCACAATGTCTTCTGCCGAGGTGGCCCAACTCCCAGCGGGAGATCCCAATGGGGTTGATCTTCTTCCACCCGGCGACTCTCCAGTATGCTCAGGTCCCATATTGGACGAGCCCCATTTTTTTTATTTCTACAGGGATCTCATTACCAAATTGGGTATCCGGCTTCCTTTTACAGACTTTCAAACGTCGGTTCTCCGACGTCTTAGGGTTGCACCCTCGAAACTTCACCCGAATTCATGGGCTCTCATTCGGGGTTTTGAGCAGGTGTGTGCCTACCTGTACCTCCCCTGCACTGTTGCTCTCTTTTTCTTCTTCTTTGATGTGTATACTTTTCGTAATGGCGCCGAGTCTAAGGAGAAGAAGGGGTGGGTTACCTTACGAGGTACCCCAGACAGGGGGATTTTTATTCCTTACTCCCAATCTTTCAAGGGCTTCAAGGATGCCTACTTTAAGGTGGTATCCCATTCTGAGTCCCTCCCTTGGTTTGCCGAGAGTTGGCTTGACGACGGTGGCATATCATCTTGGTTTGAATTATACTGGACGCAGAAACATTATCAAAGGCGTCCAAAAGACTATGATATCCCCTTATCTGCACTTTCCAGCTCGGAACTTCTAGCAGTCCGAGTTCTTATTGAATATACCGATGAATTTGGCGCTTTTGACTTGAGTCGGATTATAGATAAGTTTGGGGAGGATGCCATTTATGAGCTTGGTATGTAGCTCATTTTGTTTTTTATTGTAGATAACCTTGTCTTGCGGATTTATAACCTACATTCTGATTTTTCTTTTCCTTTTGCAGTCAGCATGACCTCTGCTGAATACAAGAAGTTTTTTCCCAAGAAGACCAGAAAAGGGAAGTCGAAAGAAACTGCTCCTCTCGAGTCGGAGGCTTTGAAGAAAAGGCGGATAGATTCCATACTCGGCGGGAGCTCGGCCGGCGCCGGTGTGACCATGGTTGGTGCTCAGACTCCTCCTTTATCACCGCTTTCAGTTCCTCCTACCGCTCCTCAAGGGAATTTGATCAACCTTGAGCCCGGGGAATTATGGAGAACGGGGGTTTCAGACCGTCTTAGGGCCGTATTAAAGCCTCCTCCTGGGCTCATTGGTGGTTCGGGCTTGACCTCTACTGTGAGGGCCATGCTGGCACGGATGGAGGAGGATTCTTTGAAGACGATCTCGTTGCTTCAAACCTTTCAGGATCTCAATCAGAGCCTCGACTTGTCTATTGCTTCTAACTCATCTCTCACTACCAAGGTGGAGGAGTTGAGCAGGTCTAAGTCAAATTTGGAGGTCAGAGTTCAAGAGTTGTCCTCTGAGCTAGATAAGGCTAAGAAAGATTTGGAGGTGGTTACCGGCAAGGCTAATGACTTGAGTGCCGAGAAGGAGTCCTTCTCGGAGTCTATTGCCGAAAAGGATGCCCGACTTTCAGATCTGCAGGCCGACTTTGAAGAGGTTAAGGCCGTGGTTGCTAGGGCCGTTATTCAAGCTTTTGACAACGCTATTGCTCAGGCTCAGATTTTGAATCCCGGCATGGTGGTGGATGGCATGGACGTGGCCTATGAGGTTAAGGACGACATCATATTCCCTGGAACCCCTGATGCCGAGTCCACTGATGGGGGGAGGTCGGACCCGAATTTCTTGCCGCTTCATCTCCTGCCGAAGAATTAAGGGGTCGGAATGCCGACCTTCTTATGTTATTTTGATTACGGGGCCTTTGAGCCCCTTTTTTACTTTGTCAGAACATAATTGCCGCTTTGGGTCGGCATTTTGAATCTTATGTCTTTAATTTCATTTTGCCGAGATCGTTGCTTCTTTTTTACTTATAGTTTGAAGCTCTATTTCGATCTTGTCGTAATCGACTTATGATTCGCCGAGTTTTAGCCGATCTAGGATTATTTTTTTGCTCGTCAACAAAATTTTTATTCCTTTTCGGCCACGAAGCTCCTGAGGCTTCAATTACTTGCGTGGAAATCGATATGCATAGATAACAGAAATTAAGTAACTGCTCTTTTTATTTGCATTTCAACGAAATCTCTTTACAAGGGCTGAGCTTAAAAGCTCGTTTTATTTGCTTGGAAATAAATCTACCTACTGACTGAGCTTGATAACTCGTCTTATTTGCGTAGAAATAATTCTAACTATTGACCGAGCTTAAGAGCTCGTCTTTCTATTTCGAACGTCGAACATGAGACCTAGCTATAGTAGACCTTCAGCTTGTCCGCGTTCCAAGTCCTCTTTACTGGTTTCTTGGAGATAGTTTCCAAGGTGTAGGCTCCCTTTCCCAGATTATCCTTGATCTTATAGGGAACTTCCCAGTTTGCGGCGAGCTTTCCATCTCTTGCATTCTTGTTGCCGATGTCTGCTCTACGCAGGACTAATTCGCTGCTCTGAAATGACCTAGGTCTTACTTTTTTTATTGAATCTGGCCGTTACCAAACGCTTAGCCATCATATTCTTGTATCTGGCGTTCTCACTGCATTCGTCCAGTAGGTCGAGTTCCACAATGAGTGCTTCCTTGTTTTGGCTTTCGGTTCCTTGTAACCTCTGCACCCTCCTCCAGGACGGCTCACCGATTTCCACCGGAATCATGGCCTCGCACCCATATGTCAGCTTGAAGGGGGTTTCTTCCGTGGCAGATTGGGCACTTGTCCTGTAACCCCATAGGACGAGGTGTAGTTGCTGAACCCAATTGCCTTTGGCTTCAAAGAGCCTTTTCTTCAACCCGTTGATGATCACCTTGTTGGCTGACTCGGCTTGTCCGTTAGTCTGAGGGTGCTCAACTGATGCAAACCGATGTGTGATTTTGAGGTCGGTCATCAACTCTCAGAACTTTTTGTCAGCAAACTGTGTTCCGTTATCTGTGATTATCTCGGCAGGAAGCCCAAATCGGCTGATGAGGTTTCTTTCAAAGAATCTCTGTATCCTTGCCGAGGTAATGGTGGTGAGGGGTTCGGCCTCGATCCACTTGGTGAAGTAGTCGACAGCCACTATCAACCACTTGAGTTGACCTTCAGCCGCAGTAAAAGATCCCAGTAGGTCCATCCCCCATTTGAAGAACGGCCATGGAGCCGTGATAGTTTGCAGCTCTTCTGGGGGTGCACGAAGGATCAGCGCATGCTTTTGACATTGTTCGCACCTTTTGACATGCTCCTTCGCATCCGCCTCCATAGTTGGCCAATAGTATCCTGCCCTTAGTGCCTTTCTGGCCAAGGCTTTTCCTCCCATGTGATGCCCGTTTATGCCCTCATGAATCTCGGCTAGCACGTATTCAACCTCATTCTTGCCTAGGCACTTCAGCATGGGTGTGTAGAAACCCTTCTTGTAGAGTTGCCCCTCTATTATGGTGAAACAGGCCGAATTCCTCACGAGTTTTCTGGCCTCTTGCGTTTCGTCTGACAGGATTCCTTTTTCCAGGTAGGCCACTATGTGCCTTCTCCAATCCTTAGTCTCGATTATCACCATCACACACGTCGGCTCCAAGATGCTCTGTTGTATCACAGTGCGATGATTTTCTGGGCCCTTTGAGCTGGCAAGTTTGGATAAGATGTCGGCCCTATTATTCTCGTTCCGAGGCATATATTGGATTATCACCTCGTCAAACTCGGCTAGCAGCTCCTTAACTCGTTGGAGGTACTTCATCATAAGAGGACCCTTGGCTTGATATTTTCCCTCAACTTGTGAGGTAACCAGCTGCGAATCATTCATAATTTTTATTTTTCTGGCCCCATGCTCTTTTGCTTGCACGATCCCGACAATGAATGCCTCGTATTCAGCTTGGTTATTGGAAGTCGGGAAGGCCAGGTGAAGTGAATGCTCAATGGACACTCCTTCCGGGGTCTCAATGATCACCCCGGCTCCGCTCCCCTTGGAGTTCGACGATCCATCTACGTGTATTGTCCAAAGATCTTCGTTCCCTTTTTCTCTTTTCATTGGATGGGGTTAGCTCCAAGATGAAGTCGGCTAGCGCTTGGGACTTAATCGCCTGCCTAGGCTCATACGCAATGTCGAACTCAGAGAGCTCGAGTGCCCAATTTATCATTCTTCCAGCCAGGTCCGGCTTGTGGAGGACTTGCCTGATGGGCTAATTTGTTCGCACAATAACTCGGTGACTCTGGAAGTAAGGTCGGACCCTCCTTGCCGTGGTAAGCAGTGCGAATGCGACTTTTTCGAGCATCTGGTAACGAAGCTCAGGCCCTTGCAAGGTTCGACCTACAAAGTAGATCGGCTGCTGTGATTTGTCAGTCTCCCGTACCAGGGCGGCACTGACGGCCTCTTCCCCAACTGATAAGTACAAGATCAGGGTTTCTCCGGGCTCTGGTTTGGACAGTACAGAAGGAGTGGCCAGGCAACTCTTAATATTTTCGAATGCGTTTTTGCATTCTTCTCCCCATCCGAACTCGGCTTCCTTTTTGAGGAGCTTGAAGAAAGGCAAAGCCTTCTCTGCCGATTTAGGAAAGAATCTGGTCAGGGCCGCAAGACGTCCTATGAGCTGTTGAATTTCTTTCTTGCTTTCGGGCTGCTTCATTTCAAGCACGGCCCTGCACTTGTCGGGGTTCACCTCTATTCCTCGGTTGGTAAGCATGAAGCCCAGGAATTTTCCAGCTGGTACCCCAAAAGCGCATTTCGCTGGGTTTAGCCTGATCCTACGAGCTCTCAACTACTCAAAAGTTTCCTTGAGGTCATTTATGTGTGCTGATATATGCAACGACTTGACAATCATGGAAGTCGATGTATACCTCTAGGTTTCTTCCAATCTGCCCTTGAAAAACGCGGTTCATCATCCGCTGATATGTCGCCCCTGCATTTTTGAGGCCGAAAGGCATGACGTTGTAACAAAAATTTCCCTTCTCAGTGATGAAGGCGATTTTTTCGTGGTCGTCAGGGTGTAGTGGAATTTGGTTGTACCCAGAGTACGCGTCCATAAACGATAGTAGCTGAAATCCTAACGAATTGTCAACCAGCTGGTCGATGCTCGGCATGGGGTATGAGTCCTTTGGGCAGACCTTATTGAGGTCGGTGTAGTCCACGCATATCCTCTATTTCCCGCTTGGTTTCTTTACCATCACCATGTTAGACAGCCAAGTGGTATACTGTATTTCCCTAATGAATCCGGCTACTAGCAGCTCGTCGACGTGCTCATTCAAAGCATGACGTCGGTCGGACCCTATCTTCCTCTTCTTTTAGGACACTGGCCGTGAACCGGGGTACATGGAGAGCTTGTGGCAGCAGAAGGTTGGGTCTATTTCGGGGATTTCTGAAGCTTTCCAAGCAAATACATCGCGGTTTTCCTTTAAAAAAGAAACCAGCTCCTCTTTGAAGTCGGTATTTAGGTCTTTTCCCACCTTGGTGTCTCCTTTGTCGTTCTCCGCAATATCGACATCCTCCAACTCTCCTTGGGGTTCTGGACGAGGTGCCAAGAGCTCCTCTCTTACGTCGAGTTCAACCAAGTTGACCTCTCTTCCGCATGCCTTCAGTGATTGGTCCTTAGTTCCTCCTTCTTTAAGCCGAGTTGGAGATGATTGACCCCCATGATGGACTCGTAGAGTCTCATAGTAGCACTTTCTTGATTCTTCTTGATCACCTCTTATGGTGACGATCTCGTTGTTCATCCCAGGCATTTTCAATGCTTGATGTTTTGTGGAGATCAGCATATCCCATTCATGGATTGTGGGCCGACCAATAATCACGTTGTAGGAAGACGAGGTGTCCACCATAACGAAACGAACCCTTCCAGCTCGGAACGAGTCCTTCGTGCCCAAGGTCAACTTTAGGTCGATGTAGCCTTTTGGAGGGGACGCCACTCCGTTGAACCCGACCAGCTCAGTGACACATGGTTTCAAGTCCTTCTCATCCAGGTTCATCCTCTGGAAAGCATCTCAGAGAATTATGTCAGCAGAACTTCCGTGGTCAATAAAGATTCTCTTCACTTGGCAATTGACTTGCACTCCGGTGATCACCAATCCGTCAGTGTGTCCGGGTACAACCATTGCTAGTTCCTCCTGAGTGAAGAACAGTCTCGGGGGAGCCGGTTTGTTGTCCTTCCCTTTGAATGTCGGCCTGTCTCTTACAGACATGACCTCTTTTAGGTACTTTCTTCTGGCGTTAGCCGAGTCTCCTCCCCCACCTAGAGCTCCACTTATCACGTTGCATTCGAATTCGGCTTAAGGAAAAGCCTCGTCCTTTTCATCGACCTCTTTGCCTTTGGCAGGTCGGTCTTGTCTTTGATCCTTTCGATCCTCTCTCGTTGGGCTTCGACTTCGGCTTCTGCTTCTTTGCTTTCGCTTATTATTTTTCTTGCCCTGTGTTCGGATGATATACTGCTTTAATTTTCCCTCTCTGACGTTCTTTTCAATTGCATCTCGGAGGTCCCAGCAATCATCCGTAAAGTGACCGTTTTGGTCGTGGAATGCACAGTATTTGCTTCTATCTAATCCGAACTTGGCTTTGAGGGTCGAGGTCTCTCGACATTGCGCATCTCGGTCTGTGCTACCTCTTTCCATATCTTGGATCTGGACACGTTCAAAGGTGTATAATCGTCATACTTCCTCCTTTGTGATCGGTCTTCCGACCTTTTATCACGAGTGTCCTTTGCTTTTTTGGATCCCTTCTGGTCTCGGTCTTTGTTGTTTTTCTTACTCGGGCTCCGACGTGTAGGGCTTCGTCCTCGTGATTCGACACAGACCTTTTGCATGTCCTCCACGTCAATGTATTTGTCTGACCTTCTCCTGAACTCCTCCAGATCATTCACCTGGTTCTTATAGATAGACCTCGCCAATGGAGAGTCGCCATCCAATCCCGAAATGATTAAGTGGAGATGGACTACTTCAGTTAACCCTCGTACCTTGAGGGCGGCATCCTTGAATCGGTCGAGGTACTTCCTCAGCGATTCGTTCTCCTTCTGCCGGATTCTTCCCAAAGCATAGGCTGGCATCGGATGCACTTTGCTTGTTGCAAAGTTAAGTCGGAAAGTCTGAGCTAGGTCCTCAAACGAGTCGATTGAGTTCCTAGAGAGCCTGGTTATCCAGGTCATTGCTTGACCAGTCAATGTCGTCGCAAAGATCCTAGCCTTAATAGGTCCAGTGATCCCGTTGAATAGCATCTCGGTTTTGAAAGCCTCTAAATGGGCTTCTGGGTCCTGACTTCCGTCGTATGGAGGTATCCTGGTGCTCTTGAATCTCGGCGGTATGGCCAAGTTCATGAGCCTCTCAGTGAATGGGCTATCATTAGCCTCTTCATCCTCCAGATAATTTTTGTCCTGGTTGTCGTTCGGACCACCACCATTCCGGTTGTTGAAGAGGTTAAGGTTCTACACATTCTGCGCGTTTCCTTCGATTGTAGCCGCGTTCTGCCGCCGCGGTCCTCCATCACCAGCATAGTCGCGCCTTCTAGGTCGATCTTCAACGTTTTGATGCTGGAGATCTTCAGCATTCTGATGCTGGACGCCTTCGGCGTTCTCATGTTGTACGCCTTCAGCGTTCTGATGTTGTACGCCTTCGGCATGTTGCTGCTGAGGTCGGTCGTTTACGACATACCCGGCTCCCCTAGTCCGGCCTTCCGCGTTCAAGGTCCTCAGCTCGGCCTCCAATGTCGCCATCCTTTGGGCATCCATACGCTGCTGCGTCAGGAATCTGTTTTCCATCTCTTGCAACCTTTGAAGGATTTCTCCCATGGCCATGTTTGTCACGTCTGGTGGCTCATTGTGTGGAGGTGGACGAACTGCAGCAATCGCTGCATTCAGCTGGGGTCTGGGAGTCGGTCCTTGTGTTCCGACCTCGCTGACCTGGACTGTGTGCCTTTCTTTATTACGGTTCTTTCTTTACTGTGTTCCTTCGTCACTTGATCCCCAGATGTTGGTAAACTGAATAGAACATTCACCTTTTCTATTATTACCTTCTGCCTCCCCCCTTTTGTTCAACCGAAAATCAGAACACCAACCGGTCTGCACTTGTCATCAGACCGTATGCAAACCACTGTGAAATCGCCGATTTGACAGGGATGCTTTTGAAAAATATTTATGGAAATACAGACTGAAACTCGAACGTATGACATGATATGGAAAATGCATTTAGGGAGCGTTTGGTATAGAAGAAATTTTTATTTGTTCGGGAATATCGATTTTCAAAAATAAGATTTTTACCTTCAGTTTAGGATAATATCTGAAAATTTAAAATTTAAAAAATTTCAGTTTCTCAGGAATCCGAGAAAAATCCGTGTACCAAACGGCCCCTTAGTTTATCATTAAGCCAATACCTTTTGTTGATATATATGGCTCAAATTATTTTATTAATTGCGTATGTTATTATGAATTTAGTTTAGGGCAAATTACATGAAACCACCTTATAGTTAATTGCTCTTTCAAAACACCACCCTCCATGTCCAATTCAATCAATTAACCCCTTATACTTCCAAAGAATTACAATTAAGCATATTTATTTGTTTTAAGACAAAATAACCTCAATTCTCATTTCATCATCCACTATTTAAGACATTAACCTATCCCATATTTTAATTATGTCGCGGGTTATTTTGCCTACCCTTATTATATCTATCTTTGTCTACCTCTCTCAATAATGTTAGATTACAATCTCGTGGAGATTTACAATATAAAATAAACTCTTTTATCCCTTTCTCCCTCCCACTTCCTCTCATTCTTTCTCTCTCCTCCCCTTTCTTTCTCTCTCCTCCCCTTTCTTTCTTCAATGGTGCTTTAGCATCAAAAAATGTGCAAGTTTTTTTCTTAATTCATCCAATCCAGTCATTGTTATAAGCATTTATATAAAAAATTAAAATGGGTTGTCAAGAAGAAACAAACCCAGATACCTTATGTTATGGAACCATGTAGGTCTGTTATTGGGCATAACATAGAGAGAACAAAGATCATTTCTCCACTTCAAGATGAAAAACAAGATAAGAAGAAGGAGATAAGTTGATTCGATTTCAAATTTCAACAATAAAGTAGAAACATTACGGTAATCGTGGATTAATTCAAAGAAAGAGATTATTCGTGGTTTTCATTTTTTTGAATTTATGTGGTTTCTGTCGTGTTCAATTATATCATATTCAAGGAATTTTGAAAATTATATTCATCTAGTAGAACTATCATGCCATTAATCATTGTATGGATTTAGATTCAAATATAAATTCAGGTTGTAAATTACGCAAATCGATAGAGAGAAAAAGGAGGAGAAAGAAAGAGTATGGGAGGTAGGGGTGAAAGTGGGCTGGGTGGGTCAAACTTTCCCCCAAAAAGCCCAAGCCTACGCCAAAAAATTTCCATTTGGTCTGGCCCAAGCCTAGTGCGAGTCTAACTGTTAGTCTGGCTTGGTCCGTTTATTAAAAAAAAAATGACCTGGCCTAGCCCTTTAGCCGGTTAATTTTTAACTTCCAAGCAGAACCATGAAGCAACTTTACAAAATACTCAAATTCTGTTGCTAAACCAAAAATCATAATTTCAACATCCAAACAGAATCATGAATCACAACAAAACTCATACAATCTATATTTAAGTCACTTTCAAAAGCAAAATGTTCAAACTAAATAACATATATTTCATCATATCCAACAAACAAATCCATACTATGTAAATTAAAATAACTACATGAATCCAACAAACATATCATGATGCTCGTAGTAAGTATAATCTCTCCCAAAAATCTTTTAATATATTCATATATATAATCTAACATGTTGAGATGTTGGCTCCTCCTACATAAGAAATATGTCAGGTTTCTATTAAAATATAATCAAATATAATTAAGTTATAAATAATTGTAATTGATTAAATTTATATCTTTTGTTTTTTCTTCAAAGCATGCTTATTATATTATATTATATTTAAAATAAATAGTACAATATAGGCGGCCTGTAGGCTTATAGGCCAGGGCTTGTGAAAGTGAGCCTATGACCTTTTTATTTAACAAGTTTTTTCAAGGCCCAAGCCCGACCTATTTTACGAAATGTACTAGGTCAGGTCTGACCTGACGTAGGCCGAGTCGTAGGCCCCTGTAGGCTAGCCCGGCCCAGTTTCACCCCTTGTGGGAGGCAATGAGGAGAAAGAAAGGGGAAAAATATTTATTCCGCAAATCTCGACCGTAAGATAAGATTGTAATCTAATCTAATAGTGTTGAGAGAGGTAGGCAAATGTAAACAAAATAAGAGTAGGCAGATTAATATATCCCTACATATATATTGTATGATTCATAAAAATAGATTAAATAACTTTTCATTCTATTCTCATTAATATTATTGGCCAATCAAATTCTAGTACTTTATAAGATAGTAAATTAATTATAGGGACTGATCAAATAATGACTAACTTATCCATTTTTTTAAAAATGAAAAAGGTAGATATGTGTCCAGCTAACCTAAAATAGTATTTCAATATTTTTTTACCAACAACTTTCAATCAATCGCAATATTGCTTTCCAATTTTCAATTTTCACTCTCTCACTTATTTTGTCCTTTTTTTCTCCCTTTTTTCCAACTTTATTTTTCAATCCTAAATCACATTAAATTAAATTGGTTGAATTGTTTAAATTTGGTTAAATTTACTATCGAGTGGAGCCGAAAACAATCATATTTTGCATCAAATTACTTTTGGTTAATAGCCAAGTTTATTATCACATTCATCAAAATCCAATCAATTACATAATTTTTTTTTAAATATTCTAATTGATTAATCATCACGAGGAGAATTGAACATATGCTTTATTGCACCAACTCACCTACCATTATTTGGTTCAATTACATAATTCCCAGAATAATATTGAATAACTTTCAATTTTATTCTCGTTAGCATTAATTTTACAGACAGAATTAATGACTAATCAAATCTAATTTTAATAAAATAGGAAGATAAATATGTTTCGTGTAGATTTGTTTTTATCTTATAACGCTCAATCAGTCGAATATTGCTTTACAGTTTCAAAGTTTTACGCTCCCACAATCATTCCCCTTATTTTCAACCCTCAATCACATTAAACTATTTAAATTTATATTTGATTACAGAGTAATCACATTTGAAAATCACATGAAAAATAATTATATCTTTGAATTAAATTATTTTCTGTTAATAGTTACGACATTTATTCTCGTCAGCATTAATTACTCTTCCTTTGATTTATGAGCATGCTCGCTCTATAAAATAAGCCTAACAATTTCATTCTCTCAACAGTATTCATCTCTCATTGTCATTGTCTCTTCACACAATGGCTTCTTTTGGAATGAAACTCTCATTCTTTTTCTTCTTTGTTGTTGTTCTGTCCCCCCAAATTCATGCCAGAGTGGGCAAGCCCTTTAACTTCTTTACCCTTCCAAGAAACACCTATGATGTCAAAGGTTCTCAAGTTTTGCCCCAGAAACCAAAATGTGAATCTCCAGCACCAACCTCCATACCTGCAGCCACACCAGCAATTGATCCAATAATATCATCTGGGTCAGCACCATCACCAGCATCAATAACAACACCAGCACCATCACTAGCACCTCTTGGGATGAGAGTAAGAAACAGAGGATATATTTATCCAACAGCACCAACCTCAGTACCTGTAGCCACACCAGCAATTGATCCAATGCTGCCATTTGGGTCAGCACCAGCACCAGCACCAGCATCAATAACAACACCATCATCAGCACCAACACCAACACCAGCACCATGTGAATCACTAATACCATCTTTTTCAACACCAGAGCCAGAGCCAGATTTTATTGATAAGGATGATGGTTATGGCCTCTATGGTACAACTTCTACTTCTACACAATATTCTCCCATCAAGGACACTACCACCACCACCACCTTTGAAAATGGGCTCCTAAATGAAAACTTCAATGATGAGAGTTACAAAACTGCTTATCCCAAGACCAACTTCAAAAGCAACAACTACAATGACCAAGAAAACTACTACAACAACAATTATAATGGCAAGGGCTACGAGGGTAAGAGAGAAGGAATGAGTGACACAAGGTTCGTTGAGGATGGCAAGTACAATGATCAAGTGAATAATGATGACGAGAATTACAACCTCAATGGGTTCGAATCAGGGAGAGGAACCACTAAAAATGGTGGTTATTATGAGAAGAATCAGTACCAAAATGTGTTTGACAACGTTGAAGAGTATGAGAAGCCGGAGGCGAATCAAGAGTTCACGCCTTGATTGTTTTTATTTTTATTTTTATTTTTTCCTTCATTGGTTAATCAATTTAGTGTGAGATACACAATTCATTCACGTTGAAAATAAAATGCTAAGTTATGAGATAATAGTGATACTTTATTTTTCGGTATCATCGTTGATCTTGCACTGTATAATGTTTTGCTGATTAAATCGATGGAAAGTATGCAGTTTTATCTTTTGTTCTGTGTGAGTTTCTGTCTCCTTCGGTATTTTCCAATCGAAAATTTTATTACATTTTGTGTTTATCAGTGATCTTGCATATGCCTTACTATATATTATAGGGTATTGATTTCCCCACAGTACAGGAGAAGTTTTTTGCAGACACAAAATCAAAGTGGGTTTCATTTTGTGTTTTTTTTCTCTCCTCTATACAGTGAATCCCACTTTGGTTTTGTCTTTGCAAAAGAAGATTTTCTTTTCTTGTAACATGAGAAATCAATATCCCTCTATTACACGGCATAAAACTTCAGCTTTTGATTTCTTCTTATTCTTGTTCTCAACATCTTAGAAATTATTTTAATTTTTCAAGCAAAAATAATAAGTGTTAAAGTTTCTTCTATAACAAGAGATAAAAAAATTTCTTGTAATCTCATTATGTATTTTATTTCTTATGTTGTTTTGAGATTGCTGGAGATGATTTTATCTTTCTTGCAGGAGAAACATTTTTCTCTTTAAAGTATGTCCTGTATTTCTCCATTGATTTTATTTTCACTTAATTGTATAAATAATTCGGGAAAACATAAATAATGACTAAAAATGAGACAGAAAATTTAAACACCCTCAAAAGGATCGTGCCAAAACATGATTTATGTATGTTTTATGAAATTATTAGTAACATAATGATGAATGCTTGTACGATACATTTTGGGCAAAATGCATGCTTAGAATTAGTGGACTAATTATTCGAACAAATTATGCATCCAAGATGATCCAATTGCATTACGTAACATAACTTTATGGACAATTTATATTGTTAAAATTAACAATGCAATCATACTACTTTCTTCTTAAGGATGAAATTACGGTGGTAAATTATTTCGAACACTCCTTTATTACGGTTTTTTCTTTAATGTGTTCCTTCATCACTTGATTCCCGGATGTTGATAGACTGACATAGGACATTCACCTTTTTATATTATTACTTTCTGCCTCCCCCATTTTTGTTATCCGTCTGATTCAACCGAAAATCAGAACTCTGGTTTGACCAGGTCCAACCAATGTAAACCGGTATCGGTTTATGAAGTTGAGCTGGTTATTGGATGCTTTTGTAAAATATTTACGGAAATGCAGACTGATCAGAGACTCGAATGTGGGACATGATAAGGAGTAGGGGTGGCAATACATGTTTTGACCCGCGGGTTGACTCGTGACACGATCCGTCAAAACGCCCGTCGTGTCAACCCACGGGTCATTTCGGGTCGTGTACGGGTTGTGTAAATGTGACCCATTTTTTTTCGTTTCGGGTCACGTGTCAACCCGGGGGTTCGCGTTTCAACCCGCGCAGAGTCATTTTTTTTAATTTTCAATTAAATATTTTATTATATTATTATTTTTATTCATTTATATATTGATATATATAGTCATTGTTTAGTATAGAAAAGAATAGAAGGAACTAAAAATCTCAAAAAACAGAAGCTAATCTATTTTTACTTTTTTATTTTTTTTATTGTTTTTAATTTATTTATTTTTCAAAAAATCTCACATTTTTTAAAAAAATTTAAATTTTACGGATCGTGTCGTGTTGACCCGTGACCCGCGGCGGGTCGTGTCAGGATTTGTGTTTTGTGACCCGTTTACAAAACGGGTCTTGTCAGGGTCGTGTCAAATAGTGTACAGGTCGAAAATGTGTCGTGTCGTGCCGGGTTGACCCGTATTGAAGAAGAAGGATTTGTATTGTTTGACGAACATAGTTTACCTTCTACAAGTTATTACGATTCAGATTATTATTATTCAGACTAAAATTTTATGCATATATTAGATATAGCCTTTGAAATATTTAAAAAAGAATTAGTCTTTGTATTTAAATATTATACAGAAGGACAATATTACAAAGAATTGTGGACTTTTTAGACAGTGATAATCATCATTATTTAAAATATAGTTATATTAAATTTCTAAAAACAGTAATAGACAAATATTAAGACCATATTTAGAAGAAGTTGATTTAGCAGGATACAAATATTTTAATTTTGGAGAGTGGTTCGAAGAAGAAAATAATTTTAGGTCTGAATACAAGTTGTTATTTGAAAGTGAATCAGAATCAGAATAGACAAATTATTAAAAGAAATAAATAATAATTTAGATTATATTAAAACTACAGAAGAAATAATACTCAGAAGAATAAATAAGATAGACATAGAAAGTTTACCAACAAAGACAGATATTCAACAATTAATATTAAGTTTAGAATAAAGAAAACCAAAACCAATAGAAAAAGATATATATCAGTTTATAGAAAAAATAAATAATAAAGAAAAGATTTTAGAAGAAAAAATTATAAAAATAGAACAGTTAATACAAGAATTATTAGTTTATGTCAAAAAACTTTAATTTTGGAGAAGAATTAGAAAAAATAAAAGCATATACAGAGGAAGATTATAATAAAGGTTTCTTTAAAACTTTAGATATAACATCTAAAGGAGATAAAACCATAATAGCACAAAATAATTTAATTATACAACTATTAGTTACATTACACCAAAGAATAACAAATTTAGAAGGTCATTTATTGAAAAGACAAGAAATAGATATAGATAATCTTGTAGAAGAATTTGATAAAAAATTAAAACCTATACAGCCAAGACCTAAGAAACAAAAACAATCTTGCAGTTTTTTAGTTTATAAAAATGAATAATACATCTTTTCCTGGAACTAGCAGAACAATTATAGACTAGCCTAGAAAAAGTACTAGTTTTAGATCACCTCTTGAGATATTCAATATTAAAAATAAAGATAAAATAAAATTAGAAGAAGAAATAGATATAGATAAAAATATAGAACAATTTAGAGAATCTGCTCTAAAAATATTAGAACCCAAAAGATTATATGAAGTAGGAAGGTTCACTATGAACACACGACTATTTAGAAATTATTCAGAAGAACAAGTGTCATGTGTAGGAGACCAAGTAGTAGTTTTAGACTGTATGAGTAAAAAAGCCAAAGAACAATTAAAGAAATCTCATAAAAATTATATACACACAGGATTATTAATTATAGGAGTAAAAGGATTAGTAAGAAGTAGAACTGGATGTAAAGTGTTAGTGACTCTTTTTGATAAAAGATGGGGTAAAGATGTACAAAGATCATTAATATCCTTAACTGAAGTAGATTTAAATAGTGATGTAGGACTTTTTTATTGCACTCCTAATATGACATTACCTATAGAAGATTTTTGTAAAAGTATTAAAATAGGAATACAAACTAAAGGATTTGAAGAATTTATAAGTGGCAGTAATTTAGTAATTATGATAGGATTTATAGGAAAAACTATGCAAAATATAAGTATTAATTACAAGATTAAAATAAATGATGTAATTGAATATATATCAAGTAAAAATATTAAAATGATAAAACCTAAAGAAATATCTTCCCAAGAATTAGCAGGATTAGAATGGAACACTAGTAAATTCTTTGAAGATAAAGAAAATAATGATATACTAATTCCAGAAAATGGAGTATTTTATAATGATGGAAGAGGAGAAACCTATGTAAAACTTAGATTATAGACAAGGGGTTAACAGAGAAGAAGATACAGAAACAAAAATTAGTGATGAATTAATGTATAGGATGGAAAATTCATATGAATATTATACAAATAAATATAAACACAAAATTGAAGAACAAAAACAAAAAATATTATTACAAAAAGATAGAATGTTAGAAAAACAAATGAAAGATGAACAAATAATAGAAGATAAGATAATAATTCCAAGATATGATAAATTAACAGAAGAAAAATTAGAAGAATTGGAAGAACAATTAGTAAGAGAAAGAAAAATTGAAGTAGAACAAGTAATTTATCAAGATAATAATAATAATATTAGAGTAAGAGATATAACAGAAGAAGAATATGAAAAAGAATATATGATGGCCATAGATGATAATATAGAAATAACCAATAATTTCGTTGGACAAGAAAAATATGAAGAAGAATCTGAACAAGAATTTGAAGAAAGTGAAGGAGAAATAGATTTTAAAATATTAGATTTAAATTTTATGGAAGGACTAGATAGTAATATACCAGGTACATCAGGAACAAATTATACAGAACCTAGAGTTTATAGATCAGGAAATTTGCCAAGACAACCATATAGAAGTTATGATGAAACCAGAGAAAATAAATTTAAACCCAGAGGAAAAAGATATCCAGTAGAAAAACCTATACAATTACAACCAATAGAGTCAGGAAAAATTTTAAATTTAACAGCACATAGTCCTCAAATATGGGATAAAGTAATAGATATTTGGAAAAATATTGTAGTAAATGATTATATAGGAAAAGATTTTGATCATAATTCAGAAAAAATGTTAAGATATTTAGAAACATTTTTAGGAGAATCTGTAAAAGCTATATGGGAAAGATTTAAAGAAGAATATCCACAAGAGATAAATATTATTTTATCATTAGGAACAAATCCATTCAATTTTGTTAATAAAATACATATGTTATGCACTGGACAAGATCCTAATTCAGGACAGATTAAGATACAGTATGAAGCAGTAAAAGCATTAGAACAAATGACTATTAAAAATTGGCAATATATAGAACAATTCTTAGAAGATTTTACTTATAATGCTTCTATTTCGGGAAATATATTTAATAGAGAAATAGGAGAAAAATTATTTAGGAAATTACCAGGTCCACTAGGAGAAGAAATTTATAAAAAATGGCAACAAAGACTACAAGAAAACATTATGTATCAAAATTTACCACATTTTGATAATGTAACCATTAGATGTAGTTTTATAATGTCCTGTTTAAAAGAAAAATGTTCAGAAATACAAATAGCAAAACAATTAAAAGGAGATTATAGTTTCTGTAATAAAATATTTGTCCCACAAAGATATGGAGAACAGAAATCCAAAAGAAGAATACTCAATCAGAATTACAGAAAAAACAAAGGAAAGGTAAGAAAAAAATTATTATTTAAGAAAAACAGAAGCAAAAAAGCCATACTTAAATAAACAAAGACATGTCAGAAAAATATCATCCAGAAAGAAGTTATAAAAATAAACTAAAATGTTTTACATGTGGAAATGAAGGGCATTTTTCCATAAAATGTCCTTATAGAAAAAATATGGAAAGCAGAGAAGCTTATTTAGTAGAAAAAACAAATCTAAACCTAATTAATATAGATGATCACATCAGTGATACAAAAAGTATATATAGTGTATGTTCTAAAATTATAGCAATAAATAATGAATCCTCAGATAATGATGGATTTATAGAAAGAATATCAAGCTATATGAATGTATTTCCAGAATGTAAAGAACATAATTGGGAATATAGAAAAGGAAGTCTATACAAGAGTTGCACAGTATGTAAACTATATCCTAGTATGGAAAATAGGTATCAATGTAGTAATTGTTTTGAAGAACGATGTAATAAATGTGTACCTCAAAAAGAAGATAGAGGAAAACAAATTATGAATTTACAAGAAAAAGATACTAAAAAGATATACATTATGCAAACAGAAGTGAAAGCATTACAAGACTATATTAGTGTACTATATAGTGAAATAAATGAATTAAAAGAAATAATAACAAAACAAAATGAAAGATTACAAGGATTAGAAGACTATTTGTACCAAGGCTCTCAACCACAAATGCTATGTGTAGAACAAATAGAAGAAAAAAAGGAACAAAGTACAGAAATTTTTAAGACAACTGAACCTATAAGATTTATATGTGATAATAAAAAATTATTAAAAGAAATAAAAGTAGATTGTAAACTAAAATTAGAAAATGGGAAAATACTGTGTATAAGAGCTATGATAGATACAGGATGTACTAGAAATGTAATAGACCAAAAGGTATTAGAACAAGAAGATTATGAACGGGCAGATCATATTATAATATCAACAGATATAAATAATAATACTACAAAACATAAATACCAACTTAGACCAGCAAAAATAGGATTTCTAACTCAATGTGGAGAATATTCAGATTATTATTCTTTTACAGAAGTAGTAGCAAGACCATTAGACATAGGTTTAAGTTTAATAATAGGATTAAGATTTTTATTACAAGACTCTGGAGGAATTCTCCTTACACAAAATAATCTAGAAATATTTAGAAATTCAGTATTAACCCCAATACAAATAAAGAGAAAAGATTCTTTAATTATAGATTATAAAGAAAAGAATAATAATTCTGAAAAGAAAATAGCAAAGCAAAATAGAAATGAATGGAATAATTCTTTAAATAAACAGAGAAAATTGGAATGCGATTGTCCTATAAAAGGACAATGTAAAATTAATCAACCTATTAAAGAAGAAGAATTTTTAGATATAGATTCTTTAGATATTGAAGATAATTGTGTAATAATAGACTTAGAAGACTTTAATGAATTTTTTAATCCCATACAAGCTTATAATATATTAGAAAACAGTGATATACAAGATGTTATTAGTAAATTAGAAAAGTTATAAATATTTGGAGAAAACCCCTTAAAATATTGGGACATAGATAAACCTATGTGTGAAATAAAATTAAAAAATCCAGATATAAGAATATCTACTAAAAGCATTAAACATACTATGATTGATGAAAAGGATTTTAATCTTCATATAGAAGAATTGAGTAAGCTAAGATTGATTAGAAAATCTGATAGTAGACACCGATCAGCAGCATTTATAGTAAAGAAGCATAGTGAAATAATACGAGGAAAAAGTAGGATGGTTATCAATTATAAACGACTAAATGATAATACCATAGAAGATGCCTATAATATTCCAGATAAAGATACTTTAATTTCTCATATACAAGATTGTAAAATATTTAGCAAATTTGATTGCAAAAGTGGTTTTCACCATTTTAAATTAAAAGAGGAAAGCATTGAATGGACAGCTTTTACTACACCTCTAGGGCATTTTGAATGGTTAGTAATGCCTTTTGGGCTTAAAAATGCACCAAGTATATATCAAAGGAGAATGGATGAAATTTTCTTAAAACATAAAGAATTTTGTATAGTATATATAGATGATATTTTAGTATATAGTAAAAATATAAAAGAACATATAGGACACTTACATGTAATATTCTCTGAGTTTGTTAAACATGGAATTATAATTAGTAAAAAGAAAATGGAATTGGGAAAAACTTATATTAAATATTTAGGATTAGAATTAGGAGAAGGTACTATAAAACTACAACCTCATATTTCCCAAAAAAATTATAGAATTTCCTGAAGATTTAAAAGATTTAAAAACATTACAAAGATTCTTAGGATTATGTAATTATGCTAGAAATTTTATAAAAGACTTTGGTAAATATTTAGGACCATTATATAGTAAAGCATCAATAAAAGGACAAAGGTATTTTAATAATGAAGATAAAAAATTAGTTAGACAAAAAAAGAATTGGTAAAAGGTTTGCCTCCTTTAGCATTACCACTAAATACAGATTATAGAATAGTTGTTACATATGGATCAGAATTAGGATGGGGAGCTGAGTTAAGAAAAAAGCCTAATAAATATTCAGAGAAAGAAACAGAACAAATATGTAGATACGCCAGTGGAAAACATAAAGTAAAAAATCTTAGTGCTATAGATTATGAAATAGAAGCAGTAATCAAAGGATTAGATGCATTTGAAATTTTTATTGTAAATAGAGAATTTACTTTAAGAACTGATTGTGAAGCTATTGTAAAATTTTATAATAAATTAAATGAAAATAAATTAGGAAGAAGAAGATGGTTAATATTAAAAGATAAATTTATTAATCATGGGTACAAAATTAATATTGAACATATTAAAGGAAAAGATAATTATATAGCTGATTATTTATCGAGAACTATAACTAATTCTTGATTATAATTTTCAGATGAGACCAGGAAACAATCCTAGAGCAATTATGTATAATCAAGAACAACAGCAGCGTATCCTAGAACAGAATCCTTATCAAAGACCAGTAGAACAGAAAACTGTAATACCAGCTACAAACAGTTTAAATTTTGGTAATGTTAATCTCCAAATATACCCCAGTTCTAATATATCTTTCAGACCACTAGTAGGACAAACTTTTACTTTAGAACAGAAATGTATTTTAGATAATTTATGGGTCTCATTTAATAAAGAACCTAAAGATAGAAAACATTTTATAGCAACCATGAATGCTTTAGGATATACTTTTAATTTAAGCCAAGAAAGATTTAGATTTTATGTTGTATTTGAAGGTAATAATCCTGGAGTCTTTAATTCCTGGATAGATGTTGTAGAATCCACCAGAAATTTTAAAAATCCAAAGTATAAAGGTTTTCATACAATAGATGAAGCTTTTTCTGCTGCAAGATCTTTCCTAGGTCCTCATTTTCATATCCATCCTTCTCTCAGAAATTTTACTGAACCATTACCATATCTAAAAGCTTCCAGTAGTCAGACAAAAGTTATATTTTGTGATCATTGTGAGATCTTATCCAGAGCGATCAGAAATCTTAATGAGGAGAGAGAATATCTTGTTGAAGAAAGAGAGAGACTTCTGAAACAGATATTTACATTACAACAAGAAGTAAATAAATTTCAGCAAGAATCTTATGGTTTCTCGGCCACAAAAACGGATGAGATAGGTAATTGCTCCCTTCTGAGCAATCAAGAAGCTAGCATAGAAGCAGGTTCTATGCCTTCACAAGCTCAAACGGTGCTTGTTGATGAAAAAACAAATCCGTTAAAGGCTATGGCTTTGCCAAAAAGCCAAGAAGAAAATACTTTAGAAATATTAAAGAGAAAAATAAAAGAGATATTGAACGCACAAAAGGAGATCAGACAGCTAGTAGAACCAGAAAAAGATAAAGAAGAAGAAGACATATCCTCACCAATCTCTGGAGATTCCATGGACACAATTGGAAGACAGAACATTGGAGACAAAGTCTAGGCGTCAGACCCTATAGCCTAGCCATCAAGACTCTATACTCTAGCCATAAGGACTCTATTTTCTAGCCATCAAGACTCTATGGAAGTTTGTCAGAAGAAAAGAAAAGTGTCGGCAGAATTATGATCACAGAATTTGGGAAGATAATCTTTAACAGTGAAAGTCGGCAGGCCTTTTTGTAAATTTAAGTGTCGGCAGGGTTTTTCTAAAAAAGAAAAAAAGAAAAAAAAAGGGTAAAGTCTTTTTGTCAGGAATCAGTCTTTTGAATCTGAAGTGGCGATGGGGCCCAATGAGCACCCGACTCAGAAAAGACAGGATTCCTTGTTTTATTTTAATTCTAGTTTCATTTCTGTGTCTATAAATAGGAGTACTATCTAATTGTAGGGGATATCGAGTGAAGTGTGCAAGTACCCTGAGATAACAACCTCCATGTGTTCATCTCTGTAATCCTTCTCTGTTTATAATAAAAATATTTTATTTGCTGAAAAAAAAAAGTCTAGAATCGGCCAACTCCGACCCAAGCCTACAAACTTGGTATCAGAGCATGGTTCATTCTAGGCACCAAAAAGTACTATAATAAAAGACATGGGAAACAATCTTAGGATGTGGAAAGGAGAGTACCGAGTAGGATAAAAGTCATTATAAAAATTTCAAATCAAATCAGTTTAGAATTTTTCTGGATCAAATTCAAAAAATTTATTATAAATCATTTACACGGAAAAACACAACAAAAATCAGAGTGGGAATTAGAAACTTTCTTTTTACAAGATAACACTTTAGAAGATCCATTAAAATATAGATATTATAAATATTTGTGTTCTATAGTTGATTGCATAGATACTAATCATCCTAAAGATCATTTAATAAAGACTGTTTTGAAAAAGAATTTTAAAGAATTAGAATTTAACGAAGAAGAGTATTATTACTTTCAGAATATTTACGAAGAAGAAGGATTTGTATTGTTTGACGAACATAGTTTACCTTCTACAAGTTATTACGATTCAGATTATTATTATTCAGACTAAAATTTTATGCATATATTAGATATAGCCTTTGAAAGATTTAAAAAAGAATTAGCCTAGCCATCAAGACTCTATACTCTAGCCATAAGGACTCTATTTTCTAGCCATCAAGACTCTATGGAAGTTTATCAGAAGAAAAGAAAAGTGTCGGCAGAATTATGATCACAGAATTTGGGAAGATAATCTTTAACAGTGAAAGTCGGCAGGCCTTTTTGTAAATTTAAGTGTCGGCAGGGTTTTTCTAAAAAAAAAAAGAAAAAGAAAAAAGGGGTAAAGTCTTTTTGTCAGGAATCAGTCTTTTGAATCTGAAGTGGCGATGGGGCCCAATGAGCACCCGACTCAGAAAAGACAGGATTCCTTGTTTTATTTTAATTCTAGTTTCAATTCAGTGTCTATAAATAGGAGTACTATCTAATTGTAGGGGATATCGAGTGAAGTGTGCAAGTACACTGAGATAACAACCTCCATGTGTTCATCTCTGTAATCCTTCTCTATTTATAATAAAAATATTTTATTTGCTGAAAATTACATAAGCTCGCTTTTATTCTCTCAGTTCCTCTAGACATCTTTCGGGGATTTCCGAAAGGGAAATCCTTCTCGTTTCCTAAGGTATTACCATGTCTTCTTAAAAGCTTTTATTTTAAGCATATGTATATTCTTCCCCTTGTTAGTTTCTCTTCTGTATATTTTATATTTTCTCATAATATAAAACTGAGTTAGGTAGTCTTGCCCCGTCTGGTATGTTTAACTGTTCACCAACCTAATGGAGCCAATAAGTGACCTACATAATTAATTAAAGGAAAGATTAAGGTCCATGGTAAATGTAGTTAGGATAAATGAACAGTAACATAACCTTGCGGATAGGATGTAGAGCCTAGCTAAAAAAAAAAAAAATATTAAGCGCCAATGCCTTATGTAGATATATATTGCTCGAATTATTTTATTTATTAATTACATATTTTATTATAAATTTAATTTAATTACTACGACAAGTAATTCACTGGTTAAATCAGCGATTCAATGACTCAATACTGCGGCCTAGTCCGAGATTAATATAACATAAATATTTTTATATAATTATTTTGAAATGTTATATCCATTGTGCATGCTACTCTTTTAAAAGGGATGACAAAATAGGTTTCCTGCACTAAGTTCAATGGCGCAGTTAGAGAGGCCATGACCCCCTTGCAATTTCCATGCCTTCCCAAATATGATACTTTCCAATATATATCCAAACACACGCATAACACAAGCTTGTAGTTCCATTTGTATTTCTGAATGTTAAACATACCAATTAGCTTCCGCTTGCTTGGAAGGTCTTGAGGACCACCCCCACACATGTTTTTTTGATATCTTTATCAACAAACACCAACCATTTGGATGATTGAACACGGTTAGGTTTGTGTGTGTAAACTCAATCTCCGATACATGTAAAGATGATGCCATGCCTTAATTATCCTCGTTTCACATGTTACCTAGAACTGTTAAAATGACCCTAACTCCATGAATCAGTCCCCAAAATCCATATTTGGCCATAATTCACAAAACGCATTTTATATGGGATATTTTTAACCCTAATTCATTGAAGTCCTTTGAGTAAGTGATCGATTACAACTTATTCACGGGCCAAAATTACTTTATCCTAAGACATTCACATTGAAAAAATTGAAAATATATGAATAATAAAATATATAAATTATAAATATTTGTACGTATAAAATAAATTAAAATAAAAATTAATAATAAATATATATCCCATATGTATAATTTTTTAGAATTTATATAATTATATTTATAAAGTTAATAAAAAGATAATATAATAAAATTTATATAGAATGCAAATATATTTTTACAATCAAACTCTATCTTTCTAAGAAATAAGTTCATCCCATAATCAAGTACATGACTTTAAAAAAAAAATTCAAAAAACCCCTCTGAATCACTTACGCTCTTATATATATTTAATTATTCAATCCCCTGTGATTTTTTTCATGTACACCAACTTAAACTGTTAAAAAATTAATTAATTTTATATATTTTACCCTTCTTAGAAGAATAAAATAAAGTGATAAAAAAGAAAAGAAAAATAAGACCAAATGTTATGAAAAATTAGAACACCTGATAAAAGACAAAAAAAAAATAAAAATAAAATGTGTCTAAATAAAAAAATAGAACAAGACAAAAATAGAAGAAAAAGAAATCATTGTTACGAATTTTCAATATATTTATTTTTATTTTTTTAAATTTTTTTGTCTCTGATCTATTTATTCTTTTTATTTAAATATGTTTGGTCTTTTTTATATCTCTATTTTATTCTCTCTACTAGAAAAGTTCATTTTTTCGACAGAATTTTTCCGTCGAAAATGATGAAAATTCCGTCAAAAATTGTATTTTCGACTGAATTTTTGACGGAATTCAGACCGTGAAATTTTCCTTTGTTGATAACCAATTTTTCGACGGAATTAAAAATTCCGTCGAAAATTTTCGACGAAAAATCAATGAAATTCCGTCAGAAATTGTTATAATGGTTTTCGACGAAAAATGGATTCCGTCAAAAGTTTTCGACGGAAAATCAATGGAATTCCGTCAAAAAAATTTCTAATGATTTTCAATTGAAAATGGATTCCATCGAAAGTTTTTGACGAAAAATCAATAAAATTTCGTCGAAAATTGTTCTGATGATTTTAACAGATAATGGATTCCGTCGAAAGTTTTCGACGAAAAATAAATAAAATTCCGTCGAAAATTGTTCTGATGATTTTCAACAGAAAATGAATTCCGTCGAAAATTGTTGTAATGAATTTCGATGGAAAACAAATTCCGTCAAAAAAATTTAGAATTTTTTTTAAAAAAATTTCTCTACAAAATTAATATCAATTTTCTATAATGCACTTGATAAAAAAATATAATCAAAATAAACAACATATCAAAATCAAATCTCCTTAATCATTACATTAAATGCGCAAAAGTCCATATCATATATCAGAAAGTATTTAAAAAGGCTTATACATTTAGCGAGCGATGTACAATAAATATATATTGTAACCTTAAAAAATTAACATATCAATACGCAATACAAAATTGAATTCATAAATCAACGAAACAATTTCTTCACAACAATTTCTTCTTACAATACATGTATCTCAAAACATTATTATGAAATTTGGAGAATGCTATAATAAAATTAAGGGAAAACAAAAAAGTAGCTAGGGATTCAAATTGCTATGATTCAAGTCTATAACACACTCTTAAATCCAAGATATGGTTGACTGCAACAACATTTGATTTTTTTGACCTGCAGTTCGCCAAGCACCATTACTTGGGTCAAGGGAAATAATACCATCCTAGCTTCCGTGTCCCTGCATGAAAATAATTAGTATTAATTAGGAGGTCTTTAACCTTGTATGAAAATAATAAGTGATATAATTAGTATTAATTAGGAAGTTTTCAACCTTGAATGAAAATAATAAATGATATAATTAGTATTAATTGTGAAGTTTTCAAAGTTTTCAACCTTGAATGGCATTGATTGTGAAATTCAAATTTCAAAGTTTTCTCCTTTAAAGAAAATAGTAAATAACATTGATTAAGAAATTGAAACTGAAATTTGGAAGTTTTTAACCTTGAATAAAAATAATAAATGATATAATTAGTATTAATTAGGAAGTTTTCAACCTTGAATGGAAATAATAAATGATATAATTTGTATTAATTGTGAAGTTTTCAACCTTGAATAGCATTGATTCTGAAATAATTGATGTTTCTTAATTGTAGAATTTTGTTTGTAGTAGATACTTACAAAGTTCTATGTGAGTGTTGTAGCTTTTTCACCTCCCTATGTAGGACAAAATACTAACACGATTCTTTCATTTAGCGATTAACCGATGACATATGCCGACAAATTTTTTGATCTTTTTTCTCCGTGCATCGCACGGGTACTGCACAGTCTGGACTCTGCACTAGTAATTGTTTAAAAGGGAAATCAATTAGCTTTGATTGAATTGATTGAATAATTACTAATCAAATTTAATTTTAATAAAATTTTAAGGTAAATCATAAATATGATTCCTATGATCCATAATAGTAACTTAATTTTTTTTCCCTTATTGATTCAATCAGTGCAATATTGTTTTCAATTTTCCAAATTTCACGCTATCATTTACATACTTTTTTTTCCTTTTTTCCTTTCAAACTTCCATTTTTATTATAGTCGTCTAACAAACTAGAAACACTAAAGATTGCGTTAAGTCAGCCAATCAATTTCGAAAAGCAAAGGACGGACTCATATCAGTAGTTAAAACTGGAAAAAAAAAGATTTAACAAAATAAATAAATAATGATTTATGTATGTTTTCCGGAATTATTAGTAACATAATGATGAATGCTTGTAACATACATTTTGAGCAAAAACGCATGCATAGAATTAGTGAACTCATTATTCGAACAAATTATGCATCCAAGATGGGCCAAGTGATTATTTAACATAACTTTATGGACAATTTATATTATTAAAATATGACATTAATGTTTCTTATGTTATAAGAGATAAAATTATCTCTTATATTCAAATACATAAAAGTATACGAGACTCATGTGCAGTAATGTGAAAAGAAGAAAAAAAAAAATTAAGTCTCACACACTATTATTTATGTATAGAAGATAATTATCTGTGCAACGTAAGAAATACTAATTCCTAAAATTATCAATGCAATCATACTACTTTCTTCTAAGGATGAAATTACAGTGTGATAAAATATTTAAAAGACTCCTTTATTACGATTCTTTCTTTACTGTGTTCCTTCGTCACTTGATCCCCGGATGTTGGTAAACTGAATAGAACATTCACCTTTTCTATTATTACCTTCCGCGTCCCCCCTTTTGTTCAACTGAAAATCAGAACACCAACCAGTCTGCACTTGTCATCAGACTGTATGCAAACCACTGTGAAATCGCCGATTTGACAGGGATGCTTTTGAAAAATATTTATGGAAATGCAGACTGAAACTCGAACGTATGACATGATATGGAAAATGCATTTAGGGAGCGTTTGGTATAAGAGAAATTTTTTTTTGTTCGGGAATATCGATTTTCAAAAATATGATTTTTACTTTCAGTTTACGATAATATCTGAAAATTTAAAATTTAAAAAAATTCAGTTTCCCAAGAATCCGAGAAAAATCCGTGTACCAAACAGCCCTTAGTTTATCATTAAGCCAATGCCTTTTGTTGATATATATGGATCAAATTATTTTATTAATTGTGTATGTTATTATGAATTTAGTTTAGGACAAATTACATGAAACCACCTTATAGTTAATTGCTCTTTCAAAACACCACCCTCCACGTCCAATTCAATCAATTAACCCCTTATACTTCCAAAGAATTACGATTAAGCATATTTATTTGTTTTAAGACAAAATAACCCTGATTCTCATTTCATCATCCACTATTTAAGACATTAACCTATCCCATATTTTAATTATGTCGCAGGTTATTCTGCCTACCCTTATTTTAACTATCTTTGTCTACCTCTCTCAATAATGTTAGATTACAATCTCGTGGAGATTTACAATATAAAATAAACTCTTTTATCCCTTTCTCTCTCCCACTTCCTCTCATTCTTTCTCTCTCCTCCCCTTTCTTTCTTCAATGGTGCTTTAGCATCCAAAAATGTGCAAGTTTTTTTCTTATTTCATCCAACCCAGTCATTGTTATAAACATTTATATAAAAAATTAAAATGGGTTGTCAAGAAGAAATAAACTCAGATACCTTATGTTTTGAAACCATGTAGGTCTGTTGTTGGGCGTAACATAGAGAGAACAAAGATCATTTCTCCACTTCAAGATGAAAAACAAGATAAGAAGAAGGAGATAAGTTGATTCGATTTCAAATTTCAACGATAAAGTAGAAACGTTACGGTATTCGTGGATTAATTCAAAGAAAGGGATTATTCGTGGTTTTCATTTTTTTTGTATTTATGTGGTTTCAGTCGTGTTCAATTATATAATATTCAAGAAATTTTGAAAATTATATTCATCCAGTAGAACTATTATGCCATTAATCATTGTATGAATTTAGATTCAAATATAAATATAGGTTGTAAATTACGCAAATCGATAGAGAGAAAATGGAGGAGAAAGAAAGAGAATGGGAGGTAGGGGTGAAAGTGGGTTGGGCTGGGTCAAGCTTTGCCCCGAAAAGCCCAAGCCTACGCCAAAAAATTTCAATTGGGTGTGGCTCAAGCTTAGTATGAGTCTAACTGTTAGCCTGGCTTGGCCCGTTTATTAAAAAACAAATGACCTGGCCTAGCCCTTTAGCCTGTTAATTTTTAACTTCAAAGCAGAACCATGAAGCAACCTTACAAAATACTCAAATTCTGTTGCCAAACCAAAAATCATAATTTCAACATCCAAACAAATCATGAATCACAGCAAAACTCATACAATCTGTATTTAAGTCACTTTCAAAAGCAAAATGCTCAAACTAAATAACATATATTTCATCAGATCCAACAAACAAATCCATACTATGTAAATTAAAATAACTACATGAATCCAACAAACACATCATGATGCTCGTAGTATGTACAATCTCTCCCAAAAACCTTTTAATATATTCATATAAACAATCTAACATGCTGATATGTTGGTTCCTCCTACATAAGAAATAAAGTCAGGTTTCTATTAAAATATAATCAAATATAATTAAGTTATAAATAATTGTAATTGATTAAATTTATATCTTTTGTTTTTTCTTCAAAGCATGCTTATTATATTATATTATATTTAAAATAAATAGTACAATATAGGTGGCATGTAGGCTTATAGGCCAGGGCTTGTGAATGTGAGCCTACGACCTTTTTATTAAACAAGTTTTTTCAAGGCCCAAGCCCGACCTATTTTACGAAATATACTAAGTCAGGTCTGACCTGACGTAAGCCGAGCCGTAGGCCCCTGTAGGTCGAATCTCGACCGTACGATAAGATTGTAATCTAATCTAATAGTGTTGAGAGAGGTAGGCAAATATAAGCAAAATAAGAGTATGCAGAATAGTTTATCCCTATATATATATATATGTGTGCGCATTTGTATGATTCATAAAAAATAGATTAAATAACTTTTCATTCTATTCTCATTAATATTATTGGCCAATCAAATTCTAGTAATTTATAAGATAGTAAATTAATTATAGGGACTGATCAAATAATGACTAATTTATCCATTTTTAAAAAAATGAAAAAGGTAGATATGTGTCCAGCTAACCTAAAATAGTATTTCAATATTTTTTTACCAACAACTTTCAATCAATCGCAATATTGCTTCCCAATTTTCA
>NW_026897926.1:0-40781 GCF_033153095.1 Gastrolobium bilobum | reverse complement strand
GAGGATTGTTTTAGATTGGATGTGATCCAAGAGGAGGTTGTGGAAGAAGTGAATAAAAAAAAAAATTCCAAGTTGAGGACAAAGAATCAGAAGAAGAGACAGGTAATTAGATTCCAGAAGAGCCAGAAGTGGAAGAGCTTGAGAAGAGATTGATGACATTGGAAAGAAACATCAGGTAGAACTTTAAAGAATTACCTTCACGTTGAAGTATGTGTTCCTTGGGGATAATGAACATTGTGCGCAATATTATTAATGCAATGTTGTCTGATGAGAAGAGGGAAGTTGATTACAGGTTGCTAGAAGAATAAAATGGTTATTGGATGGCAGTTTTCAGATCTCAAGGGTATTAATCCTTAGCTTTGCACCGACAAAAATATTGATGGAAGAAGAGGTCGAACCGTCACGCAAACAGCCGAAGAAGGCTTCCGACCCCCACTATGAAGGAGGAAGTAGTGAGGAAGGAGGTGGTGAAGTTGCTTGATGCTGGGATGGTACCCAATTTAGACAGTGCTTGGGTGAGTCCTGTGCAGACCGTGCCCAAGAAAGAAGGGGGGATGACTGTGGTGAAAAATGAGAACGAATGAGTTGATTCCCAGAGGCAATTACTGGCTGGAGAATGGGATTGAATTACCGGAGGCTGAATAAGGCAACCAGAAGGATCCATTTTCCACTTCCTTTCTTGGATCAGATGCTGAGAGGTTGGCAGGACATAGCTTACTCCTTCTTGGGCGGTTATTCAGGGTACAATCAGATAGCTGTGGCACCAGAAGATCAGGACGAGACTGCTTTTACATGTCCATATGGAATATTCGCATATCGGAGATAGTTTCGGTTTATGCAATGCTCCTGCCACATTTCAAAGGTGCATGCTTTCCATTTTTTCTGATATGATAGAATAATGCATCGAAATTTTTATGGATGATTTTTCTGTATTTGGTTCTGATTTTGATGTATGTCTAGGGAATTTAGATTCTGTTTTGAAAAGATGTCAAGACTGTAATTTGGTTTTGAACTGGGAGAAGTGTCACTTTATAGTAACAGAGGTTGTAGTTCTTGGACACAAGGTGTCTAGGAATGAAATAAATTCAGAAGGGCAAAAATTTCTGTGATGAGAGAAACTTCCTCCACCTGTAAATGTTAAGTCATGTAGGATTTTATAGGCGGTTCATAAAAGATTTTTCAAAAATTGCTAAGCCCTTATGCAAGTTATTAGTTAAGGATCAAGAATTCTTGTTTGATGATGAATGTTTGCATGCATTTCATGTTTTAAAAGAAAAGTTGACCACTACACCTATCATGATGGCACCTGATTTTTCATTACCATTTGAATTAATGTGTGATGCCAGTGACTATGCCGTAGGAGTGGTATTGGGCCAAAGAGTGAATAAATTGTTGCATGTCATTTACTATGCCAGTAAGATCTTAAATGATGCACAAAAGAATTATGCTACTACAGAAAAAGAATTACTGGCTATTGTGTATGCATTTGACAAATTCAGGCCATATCTGTTAGGATCAAAAGTTATTATTTACACTGACCATGCAGCTTTAAAGTATTTGTTGAGCAAGCAGGATGCTAAACCCAGATTGCTCCACTGGTTGTTACTGTTGCAAGAGTTTGAGGTAGAAATCAAGGACAAAAAGGGAGTTGAAAATTTGGTGGCTGATCACTTATCCAGGATTACAGAAAGAGCTTCAAGAAGGGCCGGAAGTAGTGATCAGAGAAGAGTTTCCTGATGAACATGTTTTGGCAATATGTGTTGTAACAGAGATGGTTGGGGATAAAGTCTTATCTATCAGTACCCCACCATGGTTTGCTGATTTTGCCAACAATAAAGCTGCTGGATTGATGCCTAAGGATTTAACATGGCAACAGAGGAAGAAATTTCTGCATGATGTTAAGAGGTATATTTGGGATGAGCCATATCTTTTCTATAGATGTTCAGATAGTGTGATCCGACGGTGTATTCCAGAGGAAGAACAGAAGGATGTGTTGTGGCATTGTCATGGCTCTGCATATGGTGGACATTTTGCAGGTGAGAGAACTGCAACAAAAGTTTTGATGAGTGGCTTCTACTGGCCCACTTTATACAAGGATGCAAAGAAGTTTGTGGAGGCATGTGACAACTGTCAGAGAACTGGGAATATTTTTAGGCGACATGAAATGCCATTGAACAATATCCAGGAAGTGGAGATCTTTGATGTTTGGGGTATGGATTTTATGGGACCTTTCCCTTCTCCCTACTCTAACAAGTATATATTGGTGGCAGTTGATTATGTTTCCAAATGGGTTGAGGCTATTGCTACACCAACCAATGATTCCAGGGTGGTGATTGCTTTTCTGAGAAAGAATATATTTTCAAGATTTGGAGTCCCTAGAGCTATCATTAGTGATGGGGGCACTCATTTTGATAATAGGATGGTGGAGTATGCCTTGGCTAAGTATGGAGTGAGGCACAAAATAAGCACTCCATATCACCCACAGACTTGTGGTCAGGTTGAGATTTCCAACAGGGGATTGAAGAGAATATTGGAGAAGACTGTTGGGAATGCTAGGACCCAGTGGTCCAAGAAACTTGATGACACCTTATGGGCATATAGGACCGCTTTCAAAACTCCTATTGGGATGTCTCCATTTCAATTGCTGTTTGGAAAAGCATGCCATTTGCCAGTTGGATTGGAGCACAAGGCTTTGTGGGCTGTGAGATATCTGAATTTTGATTCCAAAGCAGCGGGCAGAAAAGATTATTACAACTGGATGAATTGGATGAGTTTCGTTTGTCTGCTTATGAAAGTGCCAATTTGTATAAGGAAAAGACAAAGCTATGGCATGATAGGAAGATCACACCTAGAGACTTCAAGGTGGGGGATCAAGTACTTCTGTTCAATTCCAGGTTGAAGCTGTTCCCAGGGAAGTTAAAGTCTAGATGGTCTGGACCGTTTGTGGTAAAAGATATGAAACCATATGGGGCTGTAGAAATCAGTTCTTTGGATTCGGACAGAAGTTTTACAGTCAATGGTCAACGATTGAAGTTATATGTTGGAAGTGCTGTGGATAGGCAACTACTGACAGTTGCTCTATTAGAGGTAAAATAGATTATACCCGTCAGGCTCGTGACGTTAAACAAGCGCTGAGTGGGAGGCAACCCACTGTACTAGGTATGTAATTCCATGTTCATACCATATCCATAAGATGAAGAAGAAAAGGGGGAAAATTTTTGAAAAATCAAAGAGAAATTTTTTGCTATGTGCTGGGCGCTAAAACGTCAACCATGACCGTTTTAGCGTCCCCAGAGTTCCATCATTATGAAACTCTCTGGTTGTGCGCGCTAAGACGTTCATTATGAGCGTTTTAGCGTTCACTGACAACACCAATCCATGCACTCTGGCCAACAGCGCTAAAACGCTAAGTCTGACCGTTTTAGCGCTGTGCTGCACAAAGTGTGCATTTTTCTCTGGATAAGGACGCTAAAACGCTAGTAAGCCAACATTTTAGCGCCCTGTCACTAATTCGATATAACAGAGTTCCTCTTCTCTTTTCCTCTTACATTCTTATACTTTGCCTCTGTTTTCCACAACGCACTCCTTATCTCACATTTGTATCATCCATCTTCGTAGTTTCTTCCACATCTTCTCATCAACATCAAGGTATGTAACTCATCTCAATTCCCTCCATCACTTATCATATCTGAAGCATGCAATTATTGGGCATTTTCAGGGGCATTCATATGTTGATTGCCTGTATCATTCGTAGGATTGCATGTTGATTTAGTTTTATTGGTATTATTCTCCTGAACTATTGCTTTTGACTGGTATTTTGGGAATGAGACAACAAATCCAGCGCGTGTTGGTTCTCAGTTGTATTCAAACAACAACCCAGCGGAAAGTGAAGTATGATGCTCACACCATCCAAAAGCTGCTGAAGATAAGGTTCTGTGACTATATCCACAATGCCAGTTGTGAGTTCAGGAGAAACTGGCAGAATATTGAAATACCACCAAGGAGGAGTGACCCAAACTTCATGCCCTCTTCCAACCAGGCAGAGGTTATCCTGAAGAGAGCTGTCCTGATTCACACTATCATGACAAGGGCGAAGGTGGAACTTCCTATTCTCCTTCAGGACAACATTTATGATATGGCTCACTCTGACAGTGACTCTGCTGCTTTGGGTCACTGTTCCTTGATTCAGTTGCTTTGTCAGAAAGCTGGTGTAGATGTTACTGATAATGGGGCACCAACTAAATTGCACCCTACAATTGATGCCGCAATGATAACAAAGCAATTGAAGATAGGAGGAGGGGAGGTCACAGGATTGACTCCTGGTAGGAAATCTACAACTCAGAGTGATGATGAATTCGAAGAGAGGCTAAGGTCAGGGGAGCAATGGACGGTGAACACTGACTTCCGAATGAGACATTTGCGCAGGCGTCTCCGGTTTATGCAGTCCAGCCAGCACTCATTTCAGACATATATGGTGACGATGTTGAAATCTATATGTGAGGCTCAGGGCTTAGATGTTATTGATTACCAGCCTGCTGTATACCCTCATTCTGATGAGGAGGAAGCCTTTGAGGCAATGGCCCGGACTCACTATGCTGATCATGTGGATGGAGCTGCGCCTGCTGATGGTGCTACATCTTCTCATGCTGCACCCACTCCAGAGAGACAGCCTGGTGTTGATGCTACTACCACAGAGACCACTGCTGCTGCTGCTGCTGATACTGGTGCTATGGATGAGGACAGGGGTGTTGATCCTGAGTACAACCCCTTGCCTACTGCTGATCCAGGCTCATATTTGGTGTTTAGTGATGATGAAGAGTCTACTGACTAGACTTCTCATTTTGTTTTTATACATTTTCTGTTTTTATGGTTTTATTTTGGATATTTTTAGTTGATTGTGGTATTATTTTCATTTTGTATATTTGTTAGTACATTGAGATTCTCTGTTTGAATGATGCACTTTTAAAATAGTACTGATGCTATTTGTTGATATGTGAATGTGTTTCAGAATTTGTCAACTGCTTTTTAGATTTAAATTAGTTGCTGGGGACAACAACGTTTAAATCTGGGAATGGGGTGTGAATGAATGACATGATTATGGTGGAATCACACAGTTGATGATGACACACAGTTGATGAGCCACAAACAGGGAAACATCTCAATCCTTTCTTTTAAAATTCTTGTGAATATAGTTTTAGGTAGTTTAGGAAGTGTTTTATATGTACAAAGGTTGGATTTAGAGTTGAGATGATGTGAATTTTATGAGGATAGGATGATCAAAGTTTTACATGATGGATTAAACATTTTTTGATGCAATTTGAAATCCCTGCATATGTGCTAAATGATATGTTTGCATGACTCATGTTATGTGAGGAGTAGAGAGATCAGGTTGATGTATATAGAGGAATTCAAGCATGCACTCTGAACTGTGAGACATTGAGCCTATACAGAAAATTTTTTGTTCAGAGAGCACTTCACTGTATGAGTAACTCTAGAACTTGCCCTGTTTCTAACTTGAAATAGTTCATGGTTTGTAAAGTAGAGCTCATTGAGGCATTTTTCTTTTGAACCAAATTTTCTTATTGCATGGAAGCCTTAAGCCAAAAATTTTGTGATAAAACTAAGAGACCTGCACTTATTCCAGATCCTAAATTTTCAGATTATGTGTTCAGATAAGGGGTAAGGAGGAAGGGTCTGTAGGAAAGGTGTTTCCGCAATGAACAAAAATATTAAGTGTTAAGTGTTGGAAATTTGGAGAAAAAGAAGAATGCAATGGGAAATCAAAACAACACAAAGTGTTGAAAGTTGGAAGAAAAGGAGGAAGGAAGTTCAAGAAAAAGAAAAGTTGTAGAAAAGGTGGTGAAAAGAGAAAATGAAAAGGAATAAGAGAATGAGAAGGATTAAGGAGTACATAGATAAATTCAATAGTGATCCTCCTCTTATCTGAATCTGATCTATTTATCTAACCTTCTGCAACATCAAATCCTACCTTTAGCCAACTACATGCCAAGCCATTTTTCCTTCTTCTATACAAAATCCTATTCTTAGTCAAGTCATACCACCAAAGCCTCTTTTGTTCTGCTTATGAATAACTGTAACTATGGAAAGTGAGAAGATGGACAAGCTTATAGTAGTTTGAGTGCAGTGGAGATTGAGTGATGAGTACACCCTTAGACACTAGAGTGCAAGAGAGTTTATTCTCACAATTTTTGAGAAGTTCCAAGTGAGGGGGTGTTTTGTGTTGAAGGTCTCTGCATTTCATCTTACTGATCTGTTGAAAGTCATTGTAACGAGGTTAAGCAAGTCATAGTAAAAGATAGATTGTTGGGTTGTTAGATTGTATCTTGGAAAGTTGATCTGTCATATTTCAATCCAACCTCATAAATTTCATGTGTAAAAAATCTCAAGTCTTTCTCTATCTTTAGCAGGAATTAGGATCAAATTGTGTGATTAAATGATGAAAAACAAGGTTAATGTCCTAAGATGTCCTCAATTACAAGTTCAAGAGCTTTATTGGAAATTTGTATGATTCTTGTAGGAAAAGCAAGCTTGAAAGACAACTGGAGAAGGAAGAAGATTCTGGAGCTCAAGAGGAGAAAAATTGCCTAAGTGTTGAGCGCTAAAACGTCCACACTGAGCGTTTTAGCGCCCTGTTACAGGAAGATGCCAAAACTTGCTGGTGATGAGCGCTAAAACGTCCACACAGAGCATTTTAGCGCGCTGCTACACTAAGAAGATGGAAAATTGCTGGTCTTGGGCTCTAAAACGGCCTGCAATATGCGTTTTAGCGCCCTAAAGTGGAAAAAGATTCTGGTCTTCACCGCTAAAACGTCCAAATCAAACGTTTTAGCGTTGGAGTCAGTTAAAGTTAGTTGAGCATTCACCAAGTTTGGACGCTAAAACGGTCATTCCTTAACGTTTTAGCGTTGAAATCAGTTAAAAGCAGTTGAGCATACGTAAAGCATGGACGCTAAAACGGCCACTTATGGACGTTTTAGCGCCCACATCAGTTTTCTGTTTTTAATTGTAACACTATATAAGGCAAAGCCTTGACACTTAGATCAGAATCTTGGGGGATCTGAACTCTCTCTCTCTCTTAAACTTAGTCTGACTTCTCTCTAAATTCTCTTAGTTTTTGTATTAGGATTTCCTTGTAATAGTTTGGAGATTGAAGACTTTCAACATGGAAATGAAGTTTGTTTCATCTTCTCTTATTTATTCCTTAGTCATGTCTGAGTAGAGTCTTTGTAGTCTGAATGCAATGGAACTCCATGATAATATTATGTTGATTTGATTAATATGATGAAGTATTTTTCATGTGCTAATTTGAGATTTTCTGAGTTAATTATTTCTATCAAAGAAGTAGTATAGAACAGGGATGTTTATATGACTTCTGTATTTGATAATCTCAACATCAGAATTCTAGTACTCAAGGGATTGATGCTAGAGTTCTGATGTAATCTTAAAACCTTAGTATTTCATGCATGTATTAAGAAAGAGATCACCAAGGGATTGGGATTTCTGATTAATGTTTCTATCAGGGTAGTAAGGGATTACATCTTGATGATAAGTAAAAGGTTGATTAACATCACATGGAAAGGAATTCATCATATGATCAATTTTTATATGGGTTATCATGGAGGAAAGTTGTTTTCTGACTACTTGTTGTTTTTATTAATTCCTAATCCATATTTACTTTGTGTCAATTTACTTAAAATCAATTTTCTGGTGACAAATTATTCATGATTTTTACAAACTCTTATTTGATTCAAATCAGATTTCTATGGTATATTAGTGTTTGAACACAATTCCTCGTGGGAACGATCTTTACTCATCATTTTATTACTTGTACGACTAGTGCACTTGGTAAACGTCTATGCTACCGGTCAGACTATCTGTTTCCAGTGTGGCAAGGAGGGCCACTGTGCTAGAGAGTGTCCATCATCGACGGCAAGAGTTGTAGCGGTTCAGGAAATTCCATTGCAGATGGTTCCCCTTCCACCTACAACGGCACCTGCAGTGCCACCCGCTACTGGGTGAGTTTATACTCTGGATCGTCAGCGGTCGGATAGAGCTCCAGATCTTGTGAGAGGTACTGTTACCATTGGTGCATCATCCAACGATGTATTGTTTGACTCTGGGGCTACGCTTTCCTTTATTGCTACCCCGATTGTTGTGGGGCTTGAGTTGCCCATGTCTGTGCTTTCTCCACCGTTGCGGGTGACCACCGCCACTGGAGAAAAGTGTGATTCTACCAATGTTCACCGTGATGTAGCGTTTCAGTGGGATGGTCGTGAGTTCTTAGTAGATCTGATAGGATTGCCAATGGCCAACTTGGAGATTATTCTGGGCATGGATTGGTTGTCCAGAAGTTGTGTGATGATTGACTGTTGTGCCAAGAGAGTGGTGATGTCTCCGTGTGATTCCGCAGCCAGTTCCTCGCCGTACATTTCGTTGCTGCAGGCTAGGAGAGCCTGGAGAGCAGGGGCTTTCGGTTATGTCATGTTGGGAGGTTTGGTGAGTGGGACATAGGAGGATATCACTAGCATTCCTGTGGTGAGCGAGTTCCTCGAGGTGTTTCCTGAGTTTCCGCCGCAGAGGGAGATAGAGTTCTCCATTGACTTGTTGCCTGGTATGGGGCCTATTTCATTAGCTCCATACCGGATGTCGCCACTGGAGTTGGCAGAGCTGAAGAAGCACATTGAGGATCTTTCTGCGAAAGATTTCATCCGACCGAGTGTGTCTCTGTGGGGAGCACCGATCATCTTTGTGAAGAAGAAAGATGGGACAATGCGATTATGCACCGATTACAGACAGCTGAACAAGGTGACGAACAAGAACAAGTATCCCCTTCCTCGTATTGACGATCTGTTGGATCAACTCAGGTTGACGATATTTTGATTTACTCCAAGACGGAGGAGGAGCATGCAGAGCATCTGAGGATTGTTTTGCAAGTGCTGAAGGAGAAAAATCTTTATGCTAAACCTTCTAAATGTGAGTTTTGGCTCAAGTTTGTGAAGTTTCTGGGGCATGTCATTTTTACAGAAGGAGTGGCAGTGGATTCGAACAAGATCGAGGTCGTGCTAGATTGAGAGAGGCCCAAGACGGTTACTGAAGTGAGGAGTTTCTTGGGTTTAGCAGATTACTACCGGAGGTTCATTAAGGGATTCTCCACCATGGTTCTGCCATTGACTCGCCTTACACGGAAGGAGACTCTGTTTGTGTGGACTCACGAGTGTGAGGAATGCTTTCAGGAGTTGAAGGAGAGATTGACTACTGCACCTGTGTTGATCCTTCCTGATCCTGCTGAGCAAATTGAGCTTTACACCGACGCCTCCGAGAAGGGACTCGGATGCGTGTTGATGCAGTTGGGCAAGGTGATTGCCTATGCTTCGAGGCAATTGAAACCTCATGAGGAGAACTACCCGACTCATGATTTGGAGTTGGCTGCGATTGTTTTTGCTTTCAAGATTTGAAGGCATTACCTGTTTGGCATGAAGTTTGCTATGTTCAGTGACCATAAGAGCTTGAAGTATCTGTTTGATCAGAAGGAGCTGAACATGAGACAAAGGAGGTGGATGGAGTATCTGAAGGACTACGACTTTGAGTTGAAGTACCATCCTGGCAAGGCCAATGTGGTAGCTGATGCTTTGAGTCAGAAATCCGTGAGTCTATCCAGTTTGACCATGGGAGATTATGACATCATTGGGCAGTTTCGAGATCTGACGGTGACTTCCTTGTTTGGGCGTGCACTTCACGAGATGGAGACTGTGAGAGTCGAGAACGAGCTTATGGAAAAGATCAAAGAAGCGCAAGTGCAGAGAGAATGTCTTGATTATGTGAAGAATCAGGATGGCGTGTCTTGGAATGAGGATGGACTTCTATTGTTCTAGAAGAGGATTGTGGTTCCTCGAGGTCCTTTGACCGAAGAGGTTATGGCAGAGGCCCATAAAGGCCAGTTTACGGTCCACCCTGGTACGACTAAGATGTACCAAGACTTGAAGAAAAATTTCTGGTGGCCGGGTATGAAGAAGGACATATTTGTGTATGTGTCCAAGTGTTTGATTTTCCAGAAGGTGAAGATAGAACACCAGAAGCCGTATGGTAAGCTTCAACCTCTAGAGATTCCGGAATGGAAGTGGGAGAGCATTTCCATGGACTTTGTTGTGGGTTTGCCGAAGACTCAGGTTGGCTGTGACTCTATATGGGTCATTGTGGACAGACTGACGAAGTCTGCCCATTTTCTTCCAGTGAAGGTGAGCTTCGCTACAGAGCAGTTAGTCAAACTGTATGTTCGCGAGATCGTGAGGCTTCACGGGGTGCCCGAGAGTATCATTAGTGATAGGGACCCGAAGTTCACATCTCAGTTCTGGGAGGCGCTGCAGGAAGCTTTTGGAACTCAGTTGAGACTGAGTACAGCCTATCACTCTCAGTCTGATGGACAGACTGAGTGGACCATCCAGACATTGGAGGACATGTTGAGGGCTTGTTCGATGGAGCAAGGTTTAACATGGGATTGGTACCTTCCGTTGGTTGAGTTTTCGTATAACAACAGTTTTCATGCTAGCCTGATCATGGTACCCTACAAGGCGTTGTATGGTAGGAGGTGTCGGACTCCTACCATCTGGTCTAAGGTTGGAGATAGAGAGTTGTTTGGCTTGGACTTTGTCCAAGATACCACCCTACATATCCAGATGATCAGGAAAAAGCTGAAGCAGGCGCAGAATCGCCAGAAGAGCTATTATGATGTTAAGCATCGTCACTGGAGTTCAGTGAGGGTGAACACGTGTTTGTGAGACTTTCACCTGTCACCGGTTTTGGACGGGCATTCGGAGTGAGGAAGCTGAGCCCGTGGTTTATTGGGCCATTCCAAATCCTTGGTAAAGTAGGACTTGTTGCCTACCGGCTTGCCTTGCCTCCGAACCTAGCCAACATTCACGACGTGTTTCACGTGTCTCAGCTTCGAAAATACATAGCGGATCCTTCGCACATGGTGCAACCGAATGATGTGGAGGTTCAGGAGAACTTGAGAACTCCCGTCGGACCACTCCGAATTCTCGATCGTGGCGAGAAGCAGCTGAGGAGCAAGATCATTCCGATGGTCAAAGTGCAATGGACAGGAAGAACTCCTGAAGAGTGTACCTGGGAGCGAGAGGATGAGCTTCTCCGGTAGTATCCCGACTTCAGAGACAGGTATATTTTGATTTTAAGGACAAAATCCTTAAAAAAGGTGGGGTGAATGTAAGAACTCACACCGTTAATTAAGGAAGTTAATTAATTAATTATGTGTAATTAGGAAATAACTCCATAATTGACCCTAATAATTATTATGAGGCTTAAATAAATATAGAAAGTGGTTAATAATGTTGAAAGTCGTTTTTCGGACGAAAAGCGCAGATACCGGTTCTACTACTCGGTATAAATGCGTACCGAAAAAGTATCCCGGAAAATTATAATAAGTGCATGATAATTCCTAGAATATTATATAGGACTAGTAAAACAAATTTCAGGTCAAAATAATGAGAACTGGTGCCATAACTGATATTGGCTATGGAAAAGCACGTACCGGAAGGTGCTGCGAAAAATAAAATAAAAATATGAAAAATCTTAGAAAAATGAGTAGGTTCAGATTCCAAAGTTTGAGATTAAAATACTAAGCATAGCAATAAGCGCTAATACTGTGCGATTAAGATTAAGTGGACTATAAATGCAACTTTTGCACATAACCCTACGCCATATTGGCTTCCTACGTGAGTGCTTCAGCAGCTGAGTGTCTCTCTTCTTGTCACCTTCACTTTCCACCACTCTCTTGAGCCAACAGAGCCATTTTTACTCACGGTTTCTTCACCAAAATACCTTGGCCTTGTGTAAGCTAGCATTGGGAGTGGGAAAGGACCACCATTTATGAGTTTTAGCTTCTGTGTGTGAGGAGTAGTGGGGCTGACTTGGTGGTAAGGGTTGTGTGAGCCTTTGTGGTAGCATTTTGAGGTTCAAGAAGCTTCCTTTGTGAAGAAATGAACCACCTTGTGTGCCATTTACGTTTCTTTGCAAGTCAGAACCGTGAGAACTTGGTGGGAAGCTCCAATAGTGTTCATTTGCTGAGTTTAAGCTTGGGTAAGCTTCACCACCTTTGATCATGAGTTTAAGTGGTTAAAAATGGAACCTTGATGCATGTAATGAGCTAAAGTTGATAACTTAAGGTTGGGTAATATTAAACACACCTTAAATCGCATGTTTGGGCTTCTGTATGCATGAAATGAGTCACCTTGGGAAGGATATCTCGCGAAATGCAGAACTGCATTCTGTCGCGAAATATCCGGATATGATATCCGGATATGAATATCCGGATATGGATATCCGGATATGGGGTCTTCGGATATCCGAATATGGATATCCGGATATGATATCCGGATATGCATATCTGGATATGATATCCGGATATGGGATATCCGGATATGCCCCCGACAATATCCGGATATTCTGGGCTTTCGTGAACAGTGAAGGTACTGTTCATACAGAACTGAGTTATGGGTTAGTAGACCCTATGTTGATGAAGTTGAACTTCTGTAATAATTAATGTAAGTCATAATCAAGGGATTAAGGGCTTATGGCTTTGTGAGAAGCCTAAAGATGTAAAATGTAAAGGAAGGGCGTTGTTTTTAAATCATATGCTTGTTGTTTATAAATATTGATAATATTGTTGGTCCAAACAGATTGTGGTCACATATGCATTATCATAGCAAAACCCAATAGAGAGAACACACAGACAAGACTCACAACAAACATCCTAAGTTATTGCAATACATACACGCTTTTCCCTAGAAAGTATTCTGATACCATAAAATGTAACACCCCGTGTATACCTGGTTTGTTAACATGTCATCGTATTAAGCCACGATTAATTAAAAATGCAGAATATCTTTTTCTTTTCAATTATGACGTCATTATAGTTAGCCAAGTTGATTACTTAATCAATTTCATAAAAACATCGCCTGTATATAATTTTCAAATAGACAGCTAACTGAAATACCTCAATATATAAATAACTGTGGGTATCTAAAATCACGGAACTACAACACGTAGCCCGGACAATCCTGATACATTAATACAACTCAAATCTAAACAAAGGCATAGTCAATCAATGTGGCATAAACAATCCTCATGCTCACCAAATAAGGCAACATAGTTGTTGGGTGGTTTGCTGATGGTGGAAAAATATAAGTTCTGATAGGGGACGTTCCTCTATTCTTGCAGAACTTCGTCCCTTAGTTCCAACCCAAGTGCGCAAGTGCACGCATCAAGTAATAAAGGGAGTATTAATGCCCAAATTATCGTTCCCACGAGGATAGAGTGCTAATTATTGTTTTATCACTGTTTATAAAGAATGAAAATGAGAAGAAAAGTTAGTAAATGAAATGTCTGGTCAAACGTTCCCTACTGTTTTGACAACATTTCTCAGGAAAAGTAGGTTCAATCTGATGGCAAACAGTTGCTCGCTGCGTTATGTGTGGGATCCTTCCTGTTTAGAAGAAGGTGAGATAATAATCATTGGAGTTTTTATAAGTACTAAATAAAAACTACTAAAACAGAAATAACTATAATCAAGAGACAACAGGGAGGTGGTTAAAACAGTTTAACAGAAGGAACGGATTCACTGCTTCACTCTTAAAGGGGTTGTTTTCTCTGCTCAAGACTTAACACCTTTTGGCTTTGTCCCAGTTTCTTTGCCTGCCAACTCTGATTCCTCAGCTCATGGTCTAGATGGCTCACAAGTTTCCATATTCCTATGGCTCCTTTGACTCCAACAGGTACTTAGTTCAGAACCTTAAAATGGACGAGTTGGCCCCTTATTCCTAAGGTGACCAGTAGCGTTTTTGCCATGACATCTACCTTCCCCCAATGGCTAAGCTGTCTGAAATCCCTTCCTTATGGAAGTTCCTTTCTCAGTATGTACCCAATTTCCATTAGCGCACAATGAATATAGCTTACTCAGCCAAAGAAATACAAAAAGCTTCGGTCAAGAGTTTTGAAAACAGTTCTTTAAGAGTTTCACAGTTTACCCGTTCCACAGATAGTTCAGCTCATGGCTGATAGTTTAAACATAATTATTCTCAACTGAGATCACATAGACCCAAGATTCAGTCAAGAGATAACGATTGGAACGAAGAGAAAAGCACTTATATTAATTTAAAAGACAGTTTACAAAAAGAAACAGAAAATGGAGAAAGATGGGTATTTGCTCGTGAGGAGTCTTGATGGTTGTTTACAGAGAAGAGAATATGGGTTGTCACTTAACTACAATTGCAACTGAAAATTAAACTAAGTTACTAACTACTACTAAGTGATCTCTTCCTTTTGGACTGCAAACCCTCCAAGATTCGATGATGTTTTTGTGTGAGGGAGGTTCTATTTATAGCTTGGAAGAGGAATGACAAGACTGTAATTCCCTTGAAGCTAGTTGCTTGAATGAGGGGACGGGACGGTGGCAGCAGAGTGTGAAGCTTGCGTGAATTACTGAATGGAACAGGGTTTGGTGATGATTAGCCGTTGTTTGTAGGCCTTCCCATGTTTTGCTTCTGTTTTCAGCCAATGAGAAATCTTGATTCCCTGCTCTTCACGTTTCCAGCTGCTCAGTTGGTGCACCGCCTTGCTTTTTAGAAGTCTTTAACTCTACGTTACCTGCAAAGTGTACAGAAGCATTAAATGAATGGAGCAGGTGCATTAAATGTGTCTCAGTTCGTTCCCCTTTTAATATATTTTAAAGGAATACGTTACCATCCGTTCCCCCACTATGTTTTTGTCACAAATGTGTAAAACAAGTGATTTTCATGCTGAAGTTGCTCATCAGATGAGGGAACGTATGATATTTTGCCATCAAAATGGGGTTAAATGGGAACAAATTTACGTCCCATCAATAGCCAAACAAGGTCTCAACAACAATAGAAACATAATCATAAAGCTAACAGCAAATAGAAACAGGCATAATCCATCATCCAACATAATCAGCATAACAACAAATAAATCAGCTAAGCTCCGGCCTCCTGCCGATGGAGGTCTCAACCCCCGCATTACCTGAACTTGAAATAAGCGCCCCAAACGTGGGGTGAGATCTCTAAACAGAAATCTCAGTAAGACAAGTGGTCCTCAAGGATCTTCCACCCCAAGCTCACTTACATATGCAATAGAAGTTCCAAAAGCAGTTAAACAATATAAGTTCCAAAACAGTGCAATGTAGCAAATAATTATGTCATGTGTGTTATAACTATTCTACTGATCAGAGAAGTGCAGGAATACGTCTATTACACACACAGTACATGCCCATACTGTACCAGCCCACAGGACCACCCCATGGCTTCCTGTCTAGGCGAACCACCACATACATATCATAAAGCAATTGCACTTAACAGTTCCATAGCATTTCAATGAAACAGTACATGAAAACACATTATGCATATAACCATCCCCCAATGGGACATGGTGGAACAAACAATGGCTAAACCGAGGACACAAAAGCTTACCTTGCAAGCTAGCTATCTAAGCCAAGAGTCCACACAAGCTCAAAGCCCAAACACAGCAGAATAACAATTTGTTTTGGACCAACAATCATATCAATATTCAAACATACAAGCATATGACATAAAGACAACGCCTTTCCTTTACGTTTCATGCCTTTAGGCTTCTCACAAGCCACAAGCCCTTAATCACTTTGATTCTGACTTAGATTAATTAATACAAAAGTTCACATAAGCCAATCATGGGTCCAAAACCCAATGTGACATTCTGTATGAACAATACCGTTACTGTTCCGAACTTCCCAGAATATCCAGATATTTGTCGGGGACATATCCGAATATCCAATATCCGGATATCATATCCGGATATCCATATCTGGATATCATATCCAGATATCCATATTCGGGTATCTCAAGACCCCATATCCGAATATTCATATCCGGATATCGATATCTAGATATCCATATCCGGATATTTTTTGACAGAATGCAGTTCTGCATTTCGCGAGATATCCTTCCCAAAGGTGGTTCTTTTCACGATTACGGAGGCTAAAACATACATTTCTAAGTGTGTTTAACCTTACTCAACCTCAAGTTATTAACTTTAGTTCATTACATGCATCAAGGTTCCATTTTTAACCATTAAACTCATGATCAAAGGTGGTAAAGCTTACCCAAGCTCAAAACTCATAAAAGGTTGCTCTTAAAGCTCACCAAACAGCTTCAAAGATTCTGACTTTGAATGAGAACGAAAAAGACAACAAAGCTTGGTCCTTTCACAACAAAGATGGCTCCATGAAGCCACTCAAGTTAAGAACAGTGGCTTTCTCCTCACAAAACAGTGGAGTCAGCCTTGACAACACTCAAGAACAGCACCTCCAACTCAGAAATGGAGCATTCCCCTCCCTCACAATGCTAACCCACACCCAACCAAGTGTTTAGATGCAGAAAATGAGAAAAAAGGTGAAGACTTGGAATATTGTCAAGCAAGGGAGGCTAAAGAATGGAGGTGGCAGTAGCTGAGCACCAAAACTCGTAGAGAATGAAGGAGATCAGCCTAGGTTAATGTGCAAGGGTCAATTTAAAGGCCACTTAAAATTAATCACACAATATTAACAATAATAGCTACGCTTAGCATTTTAATCCCAAACTTAGAATTCTGAACCTACTCATTTTTCTAAGATTTGTTATATTTTTATTTTATTTTTTGCATCACCTTTCCAGTACGCGCTTTTACATAGCCAGTATCAGTTCTTGCACCAGTTCTCATTTTTTTAACTTGAAACTTGAAATCACAGTCCTATATATTATTCTAGGAATATTCATGCACTTATTATAATTTTTCGGAATACTTCATCGGTACGCATTTATACCGAGTAGCAGAATCGGTATCTGCACTTTTCGTCAGAAAAACGACTTTCAGCATTATTAATTACTTACCAATATTATTTAAGCCTTATCATAATTATTAAGGTCAATTATGGAATTATTTCCTAATTTCTCATAATTAATTAATTAACTTCTTTAATTAACGGTGCAGGTTCTTACAACTATCATCATTATCACCATCACCATTATTTCGACAGGACCACCCCTACCAACGTCGTTGCGGTCGTTGTACGACCAATATCGTCGTCACCGCCACCATCATGACGATGATGATGCCATTGCCACCATCACCACCACGACGATGATGTATCACCACCACCACCACCATGCCACCATCATCACTGTGGAAATCAACAATCACACAAAATTGAAAAGAGAAAGAGAAGAGAGATTGACACGATGATATCCTGGTTCACCTAGTATAGGCCTCGTCCAGCTTGTCTGTACTATATCACTTCACTGTCACTCGTTACAAGTTACTCGGTTTACAAGGAAAATATAAATAGGATTAGAAAACCCTAAAAACAGTTATTCATAGGCCCAAGCTCAAACTACTAAGAAAATTATAATAAATCAAAGGTCCACAACAGTACTAGCCTTTACGGGCCTGAGGGCACTACCCCCCAGACCCCCGCCAGGGCAGCTCCCCCGGACAACAAGGGCCCTCATCACCATACGAAATATGAGCCATACCTAACATTCTCCCAATTGGTGAATGCTTTGCATGTTTCTTCAATCTCAATGCAGATGTACACCATTCAAACTTTTTTAAAGTCACTGCCTTGGTCAGAAAATTAGCACTGTTGACTTTTATGTCAACCTTCTCCAGCAATACAACTTTTGTCTTCAATCTTCCCTCTGATGAAGTGGTACTATATGCCGATATGCTTGGTCCTCGCATGGAAATCTGGGTTCTTAGCCAAGAAAATAGCGCTCTGACTATCACACCCAATGATCATCTCCCCTTGTGCAAAGCCAAGCTCTTTGCACAACCCCTGCAACCAAATAGCTTTCTTAACAACATGTGTCGAGGCCATGTACTCAGCCTCTGTAGTAGATAAAGCAACGGTGCTCTACCTCTTACTCATACAACTGATAGCTCCACCAAATGAGGAAACAACATATCCACTTGTAGACCTTTTACTATCAATGTCACCTTCCCAATCAGCATTCACAAAACATCTTAACTCTAATAATGCCTGTCCTCTTGAGCCCTTCACCCCTTCATAGCATAACCGAAGGTCAGACGTACCACGAAGATAATGAAACACACATTTCATCGTCGTCCAATGCTTCTTTCTTGGCTTGGAAATTGTAAGAACCCGCACCGTTAATTAAGGGATTTAATTAATTAATTATGCAAAAATAAGAGATGATTCCATTATTGACCTTAATAATTATTATGAGGCTTAATAATCATAATAAGTGATTAAGAATGCTGAAAGTCGCTTTTCGAAAGAAAAGTGCAGATACCGGTTCTGCTAGTCGGTATAATTGGGTACCGAAAAAGTATCCCGGAAAATTAATGTAAGTGCATGATAATTACTAGAATAATATGTAGGACTTGTAAAACGAGTTTCAAGTCCAAATAATGAGAACTGGTGCTAGAAACCGGTACTGACTTGAAAAAGCGCGTACCAGAAAGTTGCTCAGAAAATTATAAGAAAAATTTGATAATTCTTAGAAAATTATGTAGTTTTATAATCCAAAGTTTGGGATTAAAATGCTAAGCGTAGCATTTAAAGTTAATACTGCGTGCTTAAGTGAGTTTTGGCTATAAATACTCTCATTATGGGCACAAAACCCTAGGTGCCACTCTCTTCTACGTGAGTTTCTGGTGTGGTCAGCTGCTGGTCATTGTTCTTGTGCTTCCTTCTCTTTTGTTTTGAGTCTTCAAGCTTTTACTCTTGATTTCCCTTCTCTTAACCTTGTAAACACTTGAGAGCATCCTTGTGGGAGTGAAATGAGGGTCTTTTCTGAGGCTCCAGCTTCTGTGTTGAGCTAGTGAGGGGGCTGAGTTTGAGGGTTTGAGAGGAGTCATCTTGTCTTGGTGTTTTGAAGCTTCAAGGAGCCTCCTTGTTGTGTAAAAGAACCACCTTGGTGCACCATTTTCGTGTGCAGTGGGAGGCAGAATCTTGGAGGTGTCTAGTGAGCTCCAAGAGCATCTCCATTCTGAGTTTTGAGTCTTGGTATGTTGTACCAACCTTTAACTTGAGTTTTAAGGCTTAAAAATGGAAGTTTGATGCATGTTAGGGTTAAAAGATGATAACTTGTTGTTGGGTAAGGCTTAACACACCTAGAAATGCATGACTAGGTGTTTAAAATCGGTAAAAGGGAACCTTTAAGGGATATCTTCACGGAAATGCAGAAACTGCATTCTGTCGTGAAATATCCGGATATCTGCCCGTGGAATATCCGGATATGGGATATCCGGATATATGTATTCGGATATGGGGTTTGGGATATCTGGATATTGTATATTCGGATATGGGATTCTGGATATCCGGATATTGAATATCCGGATATGTACAGTGAGATATCCGGATATTGCATCTCCGGATATGGTCCCGAGGAGTATCCGGATATTCTGGGATTTCGCAGAACAGTAGCTGTGCTGTGCATACAGTAGGCTATTGGGGGTTTGTAGACCCTAGATTGATGAAGTTGAACTTATGTATTTAATGGATTAAGCCAGAATCATGGGATTTAGGGCTTGTGGCTTTGTTAGAAGCTTTAAGACTTGAAAACGTAATATTTACAAAAAAAAAAAAAAAAACGTAATGAAAAGGCGTTGTCTTTAGTTTGTATGCATGTGGTATATGTTATTGATTTATGTTTGGTCCATATCAGATTGTGATCTGCTGTGATTGGACTTTGAGCTTGTGGCATTGGATAGCTAGCTTAGAGGTAAGCTTTCGTGTCCTCGGTTTAGCCATGTTGTGGTTCCACCATGTCCCATGGGGATATGGTATATGCATGCTGTGTTACATGCTTTTGTTGTTTTGGAAATGCTGTTGAGCTATTATATGTTAGTGCCTTGTTGATATGCATGGAGGTGTTCCACCTATACGGTAAGCCTGAGTATGTAGAACATACAAGAGGGTGAGGCTGTGGGTGAGGTGCAAGCGATGTTCCTTGTACTACATGTAGGGAATAGACCTATTCCTACATTTCTCTGGCCAGTAGATAGTGATAGACACACATGCCATAGATATCTGTTGCACTACATAGTTTTGGAACTGATAATGATATAAATGCTTTTTGAACTTATATTGCACATGTAAGTGAGCTTGGGGTGGAAGATCCTTGAGGACCCCTTGTCTTACTGAGATTTCTAGTTTAGAGATCTCACCCCACGTTTGGGGAATGCTTATTTCAGGGTCAGGTAATGTTGAGACCTCAGGCGGCAGGAGGCCGGAGCTGAGTTAGATTGCTGTTATATTATGCTGCCATGATTGGATGCTGAATTTGCATGCTGCTTATGCTTATAGCTTCAGTTTATGTTTATGGAGTTTTATGTTGAGACTTGTTGTTTACTATGTTATTTGGTGAGCATGGGGATTGTCCATGACACATAGTATTATTATGTCTTGGTTATGTCTTGAGTCTTTTGGAGTTGTATTGATGTATCAGGATATTGTCCGGATTACTTGATGTAATGCTGTGATTTAGATACACACTTTATATATATATTGAGGTATTTCAGTAGATGTCTTATTGCAATTTACATACAGGCGATATTTTATGAAATTGATTAAGTAATCAAGTTGGTAATTGATAATGACGTCATAATTGAAAAGAAAAAGAATATTCCACATTTTTAATTAAGCACCGCTTAATACGATGTAATGTTAATATTCCGGGTATACACGGGGTGTTACAGAAATATACTTGCTCTATACTCCTACTGTTTGAGCAATGTCAGGTCGAGTACAAATTATGGCATACATCAGACTCCCAACTGCACTAGCATAAGGAACTGACACCATCTTCTCTTCTTCTTCTTCAGTTTTGGGACACTGGTCAGCCGATAACTTAGAACCAGTAGACATAGGAGTCAACACAGGTTTGCAGTCAATCATCTTGAATTTCTTCAAAACATCCTCTATATACTTTCACCACCGCCACCATGCCGCCACCACTGCCACCACTGTCACCAACCACCACTACCATTGTCGTAACCGCAGCCATCACCACCACCACCATCACCGTACCACCACCATCATCGCAGCCACTGTCGTCACCACCACCACTATCACGCCACCACCACAACCATTGTAACACCCCGTGTATACCCGGTTTGTTAACATATCATCGTATTAAGCTGCGCTTAAATAAAAAAAAATGCGGAATATCTTTTTCTTTTCAATTATGACGTCATTATACTTAGCCAAGTTGATTACTTAATCAATTTCATAAAATATCGCCTGTATGTAAATTGCAAATAAACATCTAACTGAAATACCTCATAAAATATATATAAAGTGAGTATCTATGTCACGGATCCACTACACATAGTTCGGACAATAATCCTGATACATTAATACAAATCCAACATTAACAAGATATAATCAAGTCTATGTGGCATGGACAATCCCCATGCTTACCAAATGAACGGCATAACCAACAGAGAAATCCATAAACTGAATCTAAAAGCATAAGATAGTAAACAGGATCCAACATCCAATCATAACAGCATATCAACATAAGCATGTAACAGCTATCAGCTAAGCTCTGGCCTCCTGCCACTAGAGGTCTCAACCCCCGCATTACCTGAACCTGAAATAAGCATTCCCCAAACGTGGGGTGAGATCTCTAAACCAGATATCTCAGTAAGACAAGGGTTCCTCAAGGATCTTCCACCCCAAGCTCACTTACATGTGCAATATAAGTTCTAAAAGCAGTAACTCAGTATAAGTTCCAAAACTCAATGCAGTGCAATAGATATTCATGCCATGTGTGTCAATACTATTCTATTGGCCAGAGAAATGTAGGAATACGTCTATTACCTACATATAGTACAAGGAAAACCGCTTGTACCTCACCCACAACCTCACCATATTGTATGTACTACATACTCAGGCTTACCGTATAGGTGGAACACCACATGCATATCATAAAGGCCCTAGCATATAACCGCTCAACAGCATTTCCAAAACATCAAAGCATGTAACACAACATGCATATAACCATACCCCCATGGGACATGGTGGAACCACAATATGGCTAAACCGAGGACACAAAAACTTACTTTGCAAGCTCACTATCCAGTGCCAAGAGTCCACACAGCTCAAGTCCAACACACAGCAGATCACAATCTGATTAGGACCAGCAAACATATCAACATTCATAGCTCATAAGCATAAACATAAAGATTACGATTTCCTTTTACGTTTTATGTTTTAAGGCTTCACACAAAGCCATAAGCCCTTAATCACTTGATTCTAACTTAGTGTGATTAAAACAAAAGTTCAACTTCATCACTCTAGGGTCCACAAACCCCCCAATAGCCTACTGTATGAACAATGCAACTACTGTTCTACGAAATCTCAAAATATCCGGATATATGTCGGGGGCATATCCGGATATCAATATCCGGATATCCAGATCCCCATATCTGGATATTTCGTGACAGAATGCAGTTTATGCATTTCGCGAAGATATCCTTCCAAGGTACCATTTTTAGCACTTCCAGAAGCTTAAACATGCATCTTAAGGTCCATTTAGGTTCATATGACAGTTGGTTACTTGCTTAACTCATTTAAATGCAAAGACACTACCTTTAAGCCATAAAAACTTATGATCATGATAAGGTAACTCACCCCAAAGCTTAAAACAGAGGAGAGAATGCTCTTGGAGCTCACTAAAAGGTCCTCACAGTTCTGACTTCAAGGAAATACGAAAATAGAGCAACAAGTTTGGTTCTTGCACCCAAAGATGGCTCTTTGAATACACAAATGCCAAGAAAAGGTGCACACTCTCACCCAAACCAAAGACAGCAGCAACAACTCACCCCCACAGCCACTCCAAACCAGAAAGAAGCACCGTTTACCCTCTCACTCACACCACCAAGTGTTTACTCAAGAGAAAGAGGAAGAAAATCAAATGAAGAGCTTCATAGTTTTAAAACCCAAGGGAAGAAAACAAGGGAACCAAGTTTCTGGTCAGCCACCTCAAGGCTTCACGTAAGGAAAGTTGGTTCTAGGGTTGTGTGCCAATCATGAGGGTATTTATAGCCACTTTAAAATAAAACACAGTATTAACTTGCTACGCTTAGCATTTTAATCCCAAACTTTGAATTCTTAACCTACTCAATTTTACAAGAATTATCATATTTTTATTATATTTTTCGGAGCACCTTTCCGGTATGCGCTTTTCATAGCCAGTATCAGTTTTTGGCATCAGTTTTCATTATTTTAACTTGAAACTCATTTTACAAGTCCTATATAATATTCTAGGAATATTCATGTACATATTATAATTTTCCGGGATACTTTTTCGGTATGCATTTATACCGACTAGCAGAACCGGTATCTGCACTTTTATTCTGAAAAGCGACTTTCAGCATCCTTAATCACTTACTATAATTATATAAGCCTCATAATAATTATTAGGGTCAATTATGGAATCATTTCCTAATTTTTCCTATATAATTAATTAATTTTCTTAATTAACGATGCAGGTTCTTACAAACATCGCCACCCCTCACACCACTACCACCACTGCCACCACCATTGTCGCAGCCACTGCCGCCACCACCACCATCGCCACCATTACCATCACCACTCTGCCACTGCCACCACCACCACTACCACACCATATGGAAAGGAAAGTGATGATCCGAAAAAAATTATGCTTAATAGGAATTATTTTTTATTATATTATTTGTTAGGTTATGAAACACAATTTTAATTCTCAGAATAAAAATAGAACATATTATCAAATACATTCTTTTTCTCAGAAACTGTTTCAAGGCACATAAGCAAAAAAGAATTATTTCATTTCAAAAATAGTGCTAGAAAATAGAATGATTGTTATGCACACCTTAAACGATGCACATGTATCATTTAACTGCGCATATTAATTCATCTAATTTGACCAATGCACTAGTTAAGAGGGTCTTAACCCAGGGCCAGGATCCATTATTGTTGATACTATTGTTGAGCAGGACGCAAACCGCAATGGACCGGTTCACGGAGGCTTTGCATTATTACTCCAACTTGCAGCCACGTTGGCCCAGAGCCACTCATGCTTGGATGGTTTGATTAGACTGTAAAGTAGAGTGAGTCAGTAACCAGCGAGGGTGCCACGCAGAGGATAAATAAATAGTAAAAAAAATCGAAAATTGTAATTATACATTTAATTACATTTCTGATCTGTGTTTTTCTTTCCGTAAATTATAAAAACCAACCAGTCTTTTTTTTTTGTACTTTTAAAAGCATCTCAAATCCTATAGCATTAATAAATTGAAAGAAAAAAAAACTTGACACACTCATAGTACATCAATCATTGATAAGTTTAAATTTTTTAAATATTTTTAAAAAAATATGATTTAATAAGTTTGAAAAATCCATTGAATTATTTGGAAAAATGCATCCCAATCATTCCTCAAAATTCCCTATAAAATGCAGGGTGTGCAATGGGGGTATCACCTTCCTATTATCTTCTTTGTCCAACCTTATCTTCATCGTCAATCATGGTACTATATTTATGCTAACGGAAACTATCTAAAGCAAAAATTTCATTGTTATACATTTAAATATATATATATATATATATATATATATATATATATATATATATATATTTACAAACTTTTTATTTATTTTCCTAAGCTTTAATGTCTCTACCGTAAATGTAGATAAGTTATCTACATTCGCTCCCCAAAACGATGTCGTTTTGGGGTGAAAGATTAAAAAAATATAATGAAAAAGACTATTATAATCCTGAAATGAATTATAATTACAAAAATATCTTGATTTCTGCCTCAAAACGACATCGTTTTGGACTCACTTTAGATAAGTTATCTATATTGACGGTAGAAAAAGCGAACCCATATATATATAACCGGCGTCCTGAAAACACTAGTTAAGCAATTATAAAATAAATATAAAGATAATTAGAAAAGCTCCAAAATTTGAAATAGAAACACAAATATACTGCAGATTAATTATTACAAACTGGTGTGACTCCATATGTAGTAATTAAAATTACAGGAAACTTGCAAAATGAACACATATTATCTATCAGACTTCTAAAAAGAAAGAGAAAATAACTAGAAATGACGCCCCTTTGTGGGAAATAGTGTTCTGTGCTCACTTGCAGCTTGGAAGTGGAGACCCACACAAACACTTGTTATGAAAATAAGTATCCACATCAAAGCTCTGCAATTTGCCACCCTTTGGAATCTCACCACAAAGCCTATTGTAGCTCACATTCAAACTCAATATATTTTCCATTCCCATAGGAAGGTTCCCATATATCTGATTGTGACTCACATCCAACGTATCTAGTGTCTTAGTCAACTCCAATTTTCCCATATCAAAAGCAAACTTGTTCCAAGAAAGGTCTATCAACACTGTCGCTTTGGTTGAACCAAAAAGCATGGAAGCATCACCTTCAAACCTGTTATGAGAAAAGTCGATAAGCGACGAGTTCAGCCTTGCCAAAGACAAAGGGAGTGTCCCCGAGAGTTTGTTATTAGAGAGAAACAAACTTGGTAAATTCGTGTTATTGAAGTAACCATAAGAATAAGGGATTGGACCTGTGAGCTTGTTGTTCATAAAGAGGATTCCTGAGAGATTAGGTAACTTGTAAAGAGAGTGAGGGAGTGTACCAGAAAGGTTGTTGAATGATAGATCCAAGGTAACAAGGTTTTTCAGTTTGGTCACGAAATCGGGTATTGGACCTGATATGCTTGTTTTGCTGAATGTGAGGAATTTGAGTTTGGTGAGTTTTGATAATGAGTTAGGAATTGGACCACTGAGGTTTGGTAATTGGAAGAAACTGAGGGTTTCCAATTTTGTTAGGTTACCAAGGGAAGGTGGAATTTGAGAGGTAAGGTCATTGTTGGTTGAGAGACTCAAGGACCAGATAATGTTACTAATGGGGAAGCAAACGACACCGTACCAATTAGAGTGGCAGCAATCAGTGTGTGGTTTCCACGATGAGAGAAGGGTTGGGTTGTTGAGTTCTTTCTTGATTTGGAGAAGGATTCTTTTGTCTTCTGGTTTGCATGTCATTTCTGAGAAAGAAGAAGTTGCTTGAGAGAGCAATATGAAAAAGAGAAACAGTTTGGTTGTCATAATTGCCTTGGTTTTTTTTTTAGGTTCGTTTGGTTTTGAGTTTGGGATGAGAGAAATTAACGGGGAATGTGTTGGTATATATGTAGCTAGGATTTGGTGAGAAAATATTATATTGTATGTAATGTTTGAATTGACAGTAGTCAAAGCGGGTGACCTCATTGGTATATCTATATATTATATTATTAGAAGGAGAGTTATATTTATAAATTTTTTGTTAATAAATTCTTACAAATTATATTATATTTGTAAGAATTATTACATAGTACACTTTTGAGAATACATAATGAAATACGTAGCATAACTAAATCAGAAATGGGTCAGGTCGGATTTGATCCGATTTTGAAACCAAGTCAGACTCATTTTAAAAATCAGATCAGATCCGACTCAGTTTTGAACTAGTTTAAAAAAAATTCAAATCAAGTCAGACCTAACTTGGATCAATTTAAAGTGAGTCGGGTCAAAATATCTGATCTATAAAAATCAAGTTGGGCCAGGTCGGCACAAAAAACCTGACGCAACGTGACTCATACACACCCCTAAATTACATTATGTATTTTCAAAAATACACTAGATTATGCCATGTATTTTCAAGAATACATATAATTTACAAAAATTTATAAAAAAAAATTATAATTAAATCCTTCCCCGTCGTTAAATATGGAAAGAAGTTATCTCAAGGTGAATGGTGGTGGATTGGTCATATATTGTATAAGCCACCCTGAAAAGGAATCTATTCTGTGGGCCAAATCAAGTTGAAGCGAGTTTTAAATTTAAAATTGTATTTTAATCGCTAGCCAATCAAATTTGACTTCACTTTCAAGCGTTTTTCCTTTTATAATATAAATATTTTTTAAAATTCTATGACTTTAATTATCTCTTTAGAACTAATCAAGTCCTATCCTTATGAACCTGGCCGAGAAACATATTAGGACAGGTATTGGATTAAGCTCGAATTAAATGACGTGATAATTATTCAAATATGTCCCTAAAATTCTTCTTCAAAGTTCAAATTCGTGTTCTTTAGATAGTTCCTCCCTCTCGTTATTACTTGAGCCAATCCTTAATATATATATAAATAAAAATATATGGATCTACATTATGTCATATAATTAAGAAAAAAAGAGAAAGAAAGAAAACATTATTTGCACACACTTTTATGTATAAATAATAGATAATAACATGAAAAAAATTTAAGGAATTTGATTTTTTTCATTTTGCATGAGAATTGAATTCTCATAGTGTAACTTAACTAGTGATGAGTTTCATATTTATTAAAAAAATAAAAATAAAAAGAAAGCTTTGCATGAAAATTAAAGGATCACAATACGAGAATTCAACAGAATTGAATTCTCGTAACATAAAAAATATTTTTCCAAAAATTAATCCGATATATATATATTCTCATTCCAAATGTTCCCGCTCTCCACTGTACCCTCATTTTCTTCTTCGCAACTTATTCGACCTTTGACATGCCCTTCATTCTTTTTCCACGCTGTTTTGTTTCAATACACAAATGGGCCAAGTTGTTCGAATCTACTGTGCTGTATCCCTTTACGAATCTGTGGTTGCTCTTATCTGTACACAGTATCATGGAGAGTACCCCACTTCAAATTTGGCAACCAGCCGCCAGGATTGGGTTTCACATATAGTATTAGAGAAATGTTTTTGTTAGGTAACATAACATAAAAACAAACTTCTTACTCTCACAAAAAGGAAGAGAGAGGAGAGAGAATAAGAAAAAGAGAAAAAATTTAAAGTGACCCCATATAAAATTTATGTGTAGGAAGATGATTTTATGTTATGTAACATAATAAAAATGAAGCCCATAGTATTATCCGTAATATTTTCATGTTCACATAATAGGCTTAGTGATATCAATGGGACACATTTATTACTAGAGACTAATATCATTCAGAACAGGTATGATAAATCCTACTCATAAACTGCATACTTGACCATATGATAATTTATTATACTTTATTTGTTACAAATATTTTGAAATTTAGATTTATTAATCAATCGGCTATTTAACATTAATGTTAGAGGGATATAATATAAAAATTATTTACACAACTTTCACTTAATAGCTTGAGTTGTTGGGTTAAATTTGTTGCTTATCATGGTATTAGATCCTCTGCGATCATGAGATCACGAGTTTGATCTTCATCGCCTCCATTTTCTAGTTAAATTAAGTCAGCACAAGGTAGGATCAAAAAATGGATATGTGCAATATCTACGCATCAAGCCCGAAGGGCTCTTGCGTGAGAGAATATATTATTGGATTTTGCTCTTTCACTAAAGCTCAATTGGGCTTAGTGTGTAAGAAGGGCCCTAGAAATCTAGAGCTCATCTAGCTTAAGGTTAGAGTTTCTTGGAACCAATATATATTCTACTCTTATAGTCATTAACCTCAAGATGCCTTCACTTGGTGGTTACAGAGGTTGAGGTAAGGTCATCTTCCTAAAAGTGAGAGAGTGCCCACTCACCACTCGTTCTCCCTTAAGACATAGTCTAGAAGGTCTACCACAGGCCAACCTCTATGAGGAGATCATTCGTGTTGCGATGCAGATCTATTCAGTTCGTGAAAGGGAGTTACAGACATGAAGGTTGCTCATAGATCTACGATCCAAAAGGTATGCCCTGTGTGTTTGTGAGACGGTGATGATTCGGTAAGCATACTGATATACTAGGTCCTTAAATCGCTTCCGCGTAAATTCAATAGTTCCTACAATTGGTATCAGAGCCTTGGTTGTACATTGGTATGTGAATCTAGTTTCACTATTCATGTAACTAGTTTACTTCATAAAATATGGCACCTACTTTTTAGGCATCAATAGCTTTTTTCTCTTGCAAAATAATTTATCTTAAATTAAAAAGGAACATGAATACTAACTTATCCTAATCCTAAAAATTGAAAATACAAAAAATACAAATACTAAAAAATTAAAATGCAATAAATGAAAAACTCCTTTCGTAAACTTGGGTTGCTTCAATTTGAGTCCTCAGCTTGACTTGTTGGGTTGCCTCCCTTTAGCACTTACTTTATAGTCTTCAACCTAACGTTCTCCTCTTTGGGACTCAACGAGGCTCATCCCAGGAGATAATGGTCTTTTCCTTGATTCTTTGATCTCCCCAATAATGCTTCAACCTTTGAATGTGCTCCTATCCTTTTCATTCATAATTTCAACCTTTGCTTGTGGGCCTCGAATTCAAATTTCGCGAACCTATCTTCCCCTTCTTTAGGCGCAATAGGTAAAGCAGTGTCAAGGACATAAGCAACTTTTTCAGCCCGCCGAACATTTCTGACGTTCCGATACCAGTCCATAAAATTAGGACCGATTAATTTGTTCGTATCGAGTATTGAGCGCAGTGATAGTGAATTAGTTATACTAAAAACTGAAAAATGTAAAGATAGATTAATTAATATATATTGTCGTGTAATAAGAGCAAATTATTAAAGACTTTAAATAATATGTCCCTCCCACTATTTTATCTAAGTCAACGACCCTTAAACTTTGACTTAGGATTGTTCTACTTTTAGATTTTACCTTAGTGGGATTTTAAGAGTGCGATTAATTATTTTAACCCTCGTCTGAGACTGCAAGATTAAATTAAATAATGGGTTGATCTTTATCAACAGTATCTCATACCCTCTCTTAACATTAGGTTGACAACTCCTTGTCACTTAGTGGTGCATCTTATGCAACCAACCTAGCACTATTACCCTAAGCACATGAGCCCGGCTGAGCCTGCAACTCATGTTCTCAGTTAAGCACTAACCAGCACCCTAAGTGTCTAACACTTCTAATACTACTCTTACTCAACAAAACAGTGGGTCCAAACTGAGTTGTGGAGCACCACTATTTAGAGGAGGTTTGAGTAATATTGGTGGTAGGAGGTAATCATGCACTTAATAATTAATTCCTTTAATGGTTCTTTTTATTTAGGGTTTACTAAGTCTCATCAAACGCATATGTATTATTATCATGCTAGTCGTAACCTATGTCAAACATATATCGGATTACACCCAGAAAGCTTTTGATCTCAGTCACAGTCTTAGGCCGTTCCCAATCACTTACCGCCTCAATCTTACTCAAGTCCACCGCAACACCACTGGCAGAAATAACATGACCCAAAAATTGTACAACAGATAGCCAAAATTCACACTTAGACGGCTTAACATATAGCTTCTTGTCTTTCAGCAATTGCAACACAGTCATCAGATGCTCTGTATGCTCCTCTTTGCTCTTAGAATAAATCAAGATGTCATCAATAAACACAATTACAAACTGGTCCAAGTACGATTTAAAAATGTGATTCATATAATCCATGAACACCGCAGGGGGCATTAGTAAGCCCAAAAGGAATCACCTGATACTCAAAGAGTCCATACCTGGATCGAAACGTCGTTTTAGGCACATCCTCCGGCTTAATCCGGATCTGGTGGTATCCGGACCGGAGATTAATCTTAGAAAATACACAGGCACCCCTCAATTGATCCAATAAATCATCAATACGTGGCAACGGGTACCTGTTCTTAATTGTAATCTTATTCAACTGTCAGTAGTCAGTGCATAATCTCATGCTACCATCCTTCTTTTTCACAAATATTACTGGTGCTCCCCACGGAGACACACTCGGTCTGATAAAATTCTTTGCAGATAGATCTTCAATGTGCTTCTTCAACTCAGCCAACTCCATTGGCGACATCCGGTATGGAGCTAAAGAGATAGGCCCCACACCAGGAAACAAATCAATAGAAAACTCAATCTCTCTCTCAGGTGGAAATTCCGGTATCTCATCAGGAAATACATCTGCAAATTCATTAACAACCAGAAAACCCGAAATCACTTCCTCCTTGTCACCAACCAATCCACCCAAGAGTACATAACCCAGATCACCAGCCTTCAAGGCTTTAACAGTTTGACATACAGATAGATAAGGAGACGGATAAACAAAGGGCTTCTTGTGAGAAAGTATCAACCTCTTTCCGCAGCAATCAATCATTGCGCAGTTTTGAGACAACCAGTCCATACCCAATATCAAATTAACAGAGGCCAGGGGCAAGATAATCAAATCAATAGTGTAACCCCTGCCTTCATAGAAAAACCCAACCTCCTCACATATAAAGGATGAATCATTAACATCTCCTACAGCAGTAGTAATGCGCATAGGGGGAATCATTCGTGTTATCCTTAAGTCCAATGCCTTAGCCACATATTCTGCCACAAACGAATGTGTCGCTCCCGAATCAAACAATACAGACAAATCAATATTAGAAATGAAAATTATACCTTTTACCAAATTTGGGGCCTTTTCAGTATGTTGCGCATTTGTAGTATACACTCGTCCAACTGTATGAATAGCAGCAGTAGTAGTAGTCGGTAAGGCCTGCAAATTTGTAGCCTGTCCCGCAGTAGGAGTATAAGATGCCCAGGCCTGCAAATTCGCAGCTTGCCCAGTAGCAGAAGGATAACTCCTAGCAAAGTGGCCAGTCTGACAACATTTGAAACAGCCCCCGGGGCCGCACCACACACACCCTTGTGGTATTTATTGCATTTCCCACATTGTGGGGTATAATATCTATCAACAGCTCCACCACTAGGGGTTCCACCCCTCTTAAATTGACCAGGAGGCTGCCTTACCTGCAACCCCTCCCCCTATTATTATTATTGTGATGACCACCTCTGTAATTAGAACCAGAAGGATTATTGTTCTTCTTCATCTCTTGCTCTCTAGCATAATTAGACTTCGGATACCTTCCATACACAGTCTCGACCTTCTTGCACTCGGTCACTAAATCAGCAAAATTTCTGACAACAGTATTCAACATGCGCTTTGCAATCTTTTCACTTAATCCTCTTTGAACTTGACTAATTCATTGAACTTGGCCAAATATGCATCCACAGATAATGAACCTTGCACCAGCTTATCAAATTCTCTTTGTTTAGCCTCCCTAATAACTCGGGGAAAATATTTTTCATGAAACAAGCCCTCAAACAAGGCCCATGTCAGCTCGTCACCCTGAATAGTAAAAGGGCAAGCTACATTGCACCATTATTCGTGGGCATCTCCCTCCAGCATATACACAAAATGCAATAACTTCTGAGGATCCTGACACCTCATAACCTGAAATATTTTATCCAACCCCATAAGCCAGGTAGTAACCTCCTTCTGGTCCTTTGACCCCAGAAATGCCGACGGTTTATGTTTCCTGAATGAGATGATTCTACGATCATCCGTGGCATCGTCAGCAACCTCCTCAGTAGCCCCAGAAGACTGAGCAACATATGTAGGATCAACAGTGGGCTGACTAGCCTCACCAGTATGGTGACTAACCCCACTCTCCTCTTGCAGGGATGTAAAATGTAACAGCCCGTTGTACACCGGTATTGTTAAAATTAATTATGATATTAAGCGCAGTTACAATAACAGCGGTTCATTTATAAAAATGCGAGTAAACTTTTTCCGTTTATTACGCAAGCATTTAAAACAATAAAAGCGTAATAATTAAAAGCTATGACCGTAACTGTAAACTCTTTGCGGAATAATTATTTAAACTACTTTTATAACATATATTACTTCTCTCAAGTCACTAACAGGTTCCCATAAACCAACTTAGCTAAAATCTCACTTTTACGTTTTCTACCTATCCAAATATGGTTCGGTCTTTAATTTTCTGCGGACAAACCGCATACGACAAGACTCTCATCTTTTAGTATGTTATTTTAGACTTAATTAATTTTCTAGGAAGCTATCACACGAGTCATAAAGTTCTCGTTTGCTCCGGATATCGCCGTTTAAAGTTGGACAAGCAAATCTGCCAGCCAACCCCAAAATAGCTCCAAAATATCCTTCACTCAATCAATCATTCTGACAAATCCACTAAACCGATTGCTCTCAAATTTTTATACAATAACTAGACAGCTCAAGCTTCAATTTGATATATCATAAACCTAATTTGACCAAGAAAAGAAGCGGGAATAATTTTCCCAAAATCGGTCCAGAACAGCCCCATATGCAGGGACCAACAGGGCAGTTTGTGTTCTCTGCCTCCTACAGGCCGACGCCCAACCCAGAAAAATCCTAAATTTTAAAAAAAGATATAGGACATCTCAAACTTCAAAACAACGTATGGCACGTCCCTATCATACCTCTGTGGAGGGAGATATGCTCTCCTAAAGTTCGCCTAAATTCTGCAAATTTCTAGAAAATTCCCCAGAGTTTCTTTTGTTTTTCCAATATATCCCAAATTTACAAAAGTGATCTCCAACCTTAACTTGTACCTAATAATCATTGGGTGGCACACACAAGGAACAACAATGCCTTGAGGCTCTTACAACCTATCACAGTTTATATCAAATTACTCAATTTCCATCACTTTACTTACATTTTCAAACTTAACATATTTCAATCACCGTAATCCATTTGCATGCATTCTTTGAATTATAAAAGCATCATTCACATCCTAGAATAGGCCTATTTCCCTTTCATCATATTACATACTTCCATATTACATCAAGTCTTCATATACAATTACAATTCTTCCAAATGACATATTACAATTACAATCTTCCTTCAAATATACATAAAGTAAATACTCCAAAATCAACATGGTACTCAAGACTAAACTTAGACAAAATAGACATCATAAACAAAATGATAATAATACTCCTAATCATATGCATTGTTCATGACCTAAGTCTAGCCTAGGCCCAATGGCCAACAAAATGCAAAATAGCAAATCCTACATCCAATCATCCTACAGGCTTTTTGCCCGCCGCTCCAACTCCACTGCTACCTCCTGAAATAAAGCCCCCAAAGCGGGGTGAGATATACGAATATAAATCAGTAACCCAGAGGTTCTGGAGAATACTTCGCCCAATGGCTCACTTCGATGCATATAAATAACATAACATAACATCTAAAAACGGGATAAAGCAAGGGATTTAGTGAAATAGGGGGGCATAGGGATACAAAATACGATAAAGCTGGAATGATCGATGCCAAAACCACGCAACGTCCAGCCTATTGGCTCGGCATATAAGCCTACGGGTTTCAAACCAAGGCGTGTTCCCAGAACATCAAACCAAGGCACCCTCTATCCATAGCCACCCGAGACTTCCTAGTGTGCTCCTATCCGGATCACACACCACGACCCCAGGTCAACTGAAACTCCCTCTCGGAGACCTATCCAGTGGAAGTCTATAACGCCCGAAGGCAAACAATCTACTGGCCAGAGACACGGTACATCCTATGTACCAACACACATACTATATGCAAGAACATGTTATCCTATATTACTTACATACACTTCCTACCATCACCCTCAATGGGCATGGTGGAACACACAAGGGGATCAAGCTCCAGTACTAAGGGTTACCTTACTAATCTCCTTCTCACAGCTCCAATGCAATACTTTCCCGAGCTAGGTACAAACAGAAATGCCTACACATAGGAAAATTCCAATTTAATTTCTATTCACCAAATACATGCCCATTATCAAGCATAAATACATGGTTCAAGAGTACTTACCACAATTCCTCTGGTCCGGGACCAAGGGCAACCCAACGAGCTCCCGTTCAGGGTTCAATTCCGCGAGAGGTAACCTACAATGATCACACAAGGATCATCAATACAAGGTGCAATCAACCAAGATTACAAAGCACCAAAATCCTCCCCTACACATGGTAGGTTCGGCCAAACAAGGCTTAAATTACAAAATATTTTTCTTTATTGTCTTTTTTATTTTCTTTAGCATCCCAAGGCTATCACAACCCCATTATAGGTCCCACTTTCTATTTTACACCATCACAACCTCATTTTTCCAATTATTTCATTCTAGGTCCAAGTACACATCACACACACTCCAAGCATTTTTTCCCTTTAATTTCCAATTCATCAATTCATAAAATAACACCTCTAAATACAATTTAAAAACACAACACATCAATTGCATTACTTTACAACATTAAATCCCCAATTTCCTTTACTTGGCTGTGTTAGTATATGGATGTCCTAGAGACAATCTTTTGATTAGATTAGGACATATGTGGACCTTTTTATATTGTCGCAAATAAATAATAAGCACTCTTTATCCTGTTTCATATTTTGTCTCAATATTATTGTTAATATATTATATGAGTAACTGGATAAACCCCTTGGAATAAAATAGGTATCTATTGACTATCTGTGATGAGATCACGATCATGAGGATTTAAGGATACCAGATGTTTATTCCTAATTTTATGTTCCTAGTCTAGAGACACTGAGAATGGGGATCAGTAATCTCGGGTAAGACTAGCACGACTTATCTACTTGTATTCGGATACAAGGTAAAGACCTTATGAGCTACAGATATGGAGATGTCTTAGCTAAAGTCGTGGGTGGACCTATAAGGGTATAGCTCGCACTGAACAGACCCACAAAGAGACTCTGTGAGGAATTCTTACAAAAGTATCATTAGAGCAGTCTCTTAATATTTGGGTATGTCTTTCCTTAGACCATGAGTTGTCACCTAGACTGTGTTCTAGAAGGCATGTTTTGATTGTATACCTCGTCTTCCTGAAACATGGAGACTCATAGGTATACTTTTGGGCATGTCCTGAAAGAGCACATGCCTAGGGTGATAAGCTGAAGGAATTCGTCAAATCTCTGTAAGGGATTAGGTTATCTGTAAACGGAGAAATCAAGATGACATTTAAAAGACTCGGGAATCTATGCATAGTAAAAGAGATCATGAGATGATCTTCCTTTAGAGTCAGTAAAATGAAGATTCCCTATTTCGAATTAAAGTTTACCCTAAACCGCAAGGGTTGATACATAACCTCACCCTAGGTTTAACGGGAAGGTAACCGAGACGAAAGGAAATGCATACGGCAACCAAATACATGTAATAGGATGATCAAGTCATTAATCTAACTAGTTCTGGGGCAACAAAGCATCGCTAGTGTTATGTGTTGTCATTAAATGGGTTGTGGGCTTGTTGGGCCCGAGCCCATTTATGTCAGTGGCTATATTGGACCTAATGGGTCACACACTAACACCGTATTGTCATGATGATCTAGCATTAAAGGTATTGGGCCTAATAATGGTTGTTAGCCCAAGAAGAAGTTTGGAAGCCCACCTAAAAGGGAAAAGGGCGCATGGATCATGTAATGAGTTTGGATGTTCCAAGAAATTACTAATTAATTTAATTAGTTAAATTATTTATCAAATATTTAAATTTTGAAATTTGAATTTGAAATTCGAATTTGAAATTTGAATTTGAAATTTGAATTTTGAAATTTGAATTTTGAATTTGAATTTTGAAATTTGAATTTTGAATTTCAAATTTGAAATTTGACATTTGAAATTTGAATTTGAATTTTGAAATTTGAATTTAGAATTTGAATTTAGAATTTGAATTTAGAATTTGAATTTTGAATTTAAATGTTTAACGTTTGAATTGAAATGTTTGAATTTGAATTTGAGTTGGCTATGAAAAATTGTTTCATAACAAAAGGATAAGATAAGATCTTGTTGGAACAAATCCCTTGTATAAAGAGGAGATCTTTGGAGATCACCAAGAGCTGTTTGGGGCGCTGATTTGGTGTGATTATAAGTTTCATCTAGTCAACCAAATAAGCTCCAATCAGATTTGGTTGGTTGAGAGAATCAGTGAGTGAGTTGGTTCAAATTTGAATGCAACTGCTCAACGTAACTGGACCCCTTTTGGGGCTGAATGGTGCGCATAGATGGCTGGCCATATGATGGCCATTAGGTCAAAATTTTGACTAGATAAAGATCTAGTCTCATGAGGATTGTATGGTAGGTTGTTGAGAATTTTGAATTGCAACAATCCACCCTTTCTCTCCCTTTATGTGCGCCATTTGCGATCAGAATTTGGTGTAGAAAATCTGATTGCATCCTTGCTTCCTCTCATCCTTTTGGTGCGCCACTTTTGTTAGGTTTTTCCTTAAGTGTTTTTGGAATTAACCTAGCCTTTTCTAAGAGCATCCATGCCCCACTTTTGTGAAGTTTTCATGCTGAAGACTTCACTCTTCTAAACACCTTTACCTAGCCTCCTCCTTCACACATTGGATGCCTAGCAAACTTTTGTGGTGATCAATTGGTGGTTTTTCAAGAAAAGTTCTTGCATCATGAGGTGGGGTGGTGTGGATCAACATTAGAGGGTTTGAACCCTTCAAACCTGACACTGATTTCCTCGGTGTTTGAATCACAAACAAAGGTAGCATCATGTTGTCTTAAAGCATAAATCTTGATTGCATGTGTTATTCCGCTTGAAAATTTTTGTTTTTCCCTCTCACATGATTCGACCTTCAAGGTCTTTTTTCTTTCAAGTGGTATCAGAGCCCGGTTGCTTTACCATCAGTGGGTGATGGTACCTTGTTTATGAAAATTGTTTTTCACGGTCAAAAGATCTTTAAAGGGTTAAAGCTTGAATTTTTGCATATGGATTTTGAATTACAATGCTTTAAATTGTTAAAGTGTTTGTTTTTATGAACATGTTAATACGATTGCTATGTTCATATATCTATATGTAGTCATGGTTTTGTTTCTTTTTCTTTGTGAAAGTTTTAAAAGGAAACACCTTTTTGAAAGGGATGATTCAGCCATGAAGCGTACTTAAAGTACCTTGATTGTTTTCTTATTTTTCTCCATGAATTGTATCATGAGCATAGCATGAAATTTTTTGTGACAAAATTTATCATATACATGCATATATGATTCGGCCATTAAAGTGTTTATGGCTGCATGCATGGTTTAATTTTGTGTTCTTTGAGAAAGAGTTAACAAAATTTGAATTATAAAAATTGTTATATAATTCGGCCATTAAGAGAAAAATTAAGAAAAATTTGAATCATGATTCTTGTAATTACATTTTAATTGTTAAAATGTTAAGAAGTGTGAATGAACATATTTTACGATATTTGATATCTTGTGCTTGCAAAGTTGTCTAACCTTTCAGGTGCAAAAGGGGAAGGGGATGGTCATGATGCCCGAAATTTGAATTTCAAATTTTTAAATTAAAGGTGTAATTTTTCTCTATTTAAATTAGAGGTGTAATTTGAATTTTAAATTTTGTAATTTTTCATTTGTCCCTCCAAAGATGTTTTGGAGTTTTTTTAATTATTTGTAATTAGAAAATTAGGCTAGTGGCGTTTAGACGATAAGCAGCTGTGGCTTGAGAAGCAAGATGGACGAATGCGCGAGCACCATGACTATCTCAAATAAAAGTGTTTTATATGTTTTAAAAACGACTAGTATGCATGGGATAGTGTATCGCGGATGTATGCTTTTATGTTTTAAAAACGACCATTATGCATGAAATTGGACAAATCGCGTTTGTATGTATTATTATGCACGCCCAATAACGACTAGTGTAATCCGATAGATGTTTGACATAGTATACGACTAGCATGATAATAACGCATACGCGTGTGATGAGACTTAATAAACCCTAAATAAAAGGAACCCTTAAAAGGAATAAATTATTAAGCGCATGATTACCTCCCACCACCAGTATTACTCAAACCTCCTATAAATAGTGGTGCTCCACAACTCAGTTGGGATCCATTATTTCGTTGAGTAAGAGTAGTATTAGAAGTGTGAGACACTTAGGGTGCTGGTTAGTGCTTAACTAAGAGCATGAGTTGCAGGCTCAGCCGGGCTCATGTGCTTAGGGTAATAGTGCTAGGTTGGTTGCATGAGATGCACCACTAAGTGACAAAGAGTTGTCAACCTAATGTTAAGAGAGGGTATGAGATACTGTGATAAGGATCAACCCATTATTTAATTTAATCTTGCGGTCTTAGGCAAGGGTTAAAATAAATAATCACACTCTTAAAATCCCACTAAGGTAAAATCTAAAAGTAGAACAATCATAAGTCAAAGTTTAAGGGTCGTTGACTTAGATAAAATAGTGAGAGGGGCATATTTTTTAAAGTCTTTAATAATTTGCTCTTATTACACGACAATATATATTAATTAATCTATCTTTACATTTTTCAGTTTTTAGTATGACTAATCCACTGTCACTGCGCTCAATACTCGATACGAATAAATTAACCGGTCCTAATTTTATGGACTGGTATCGGAACATCAGAAATGTTCTGCGGGTCGAAAAAGTTGCTTATGTCCTTTAACCGCCATGTCCTGAAGATGATAACGCTTATTGAGAAGCTAGAGGGTCTAGGCTTCGTAATGGATGCTGAATTAATTAATGACTTAGTTCTATCATCACTTCCTCCTTCTTTCAGTGAATTCATTATGAATTACAATATGCATGGGAAGCTTGTGAGCTTGCCAGAATTGTTAAGTATGTTAACAACTGTTGAAGTGTCTATCAAGAAGGATATAACACAAGCTATTCTGATTGGTGGGCCTAGCAAGGCCAAGGGTAAGGGCAGGGAGCCTGCGAAAGGTGACTCCCTTAAGCCCAAAGGAAAACCCAATAAAAAGAAAGGCAAAAAGAAAGGTAAGAGTGCACCCAAGGACAAAAGCGATGCTGTGTGCTTCCATTGTGGCAGGAATGACCATTGGAAGAGGAATTGTCTAGACTACCTGAAGAGTGTGAAGGACAAGAAGCATGATGATGCTTCTACCTCAGGTATTTACATGATTGAGATAAATTATTCTTGTGCTAATCCGACTTCATGGGTATTGGATACTGGTTGTGGTTCTCATAATCTGCAACGTGTTGCAGGTGCTTAGGAGCCCAAGAATATTGGAGAAGAACGAGGTGGACCTCCGCGTTGGTGATGGAGCAAGAGTTGCTGCTCATACTGTTAGAGATACCGACCTTATTTTGCCTCCGGGCCTCTTATTGCATTTGAATAATTGTCTTTATGTTCCCAGCATTTCTAGAAACATTATTTCTATTTCTTGTTTAGAACAAGATGGTTTTGCTTTCACTATTAAGGATGGTACATTTTCTATCATTTTGAATGATATTGTTTTTGGTACTGCTTCTTTAATAAATGGCTTATATATTTTGGAAATGGGAATTGAAGTGCTCAATGTAGATGTGAAAGGACCTAAGACAGATAATCAATCTTATCTTTGGCACTGTAGACTAGGGCACATAAACGAAACAAGATTGTCTAGGATGCATGCAAATGGATACCTAGATTCCATGGATTTGGAATCCTATGGACAATGTGAATCTTGTCTAGTTGGGAAAATAACTCGTGACAAGCCCAAAGGGCTTGAGAGTCATAGGGCTAGTGAGTTATTAGAACCCATTCACTCTGATGTTTGTGGCCCAATGTCTATAGAGGCTAGAGGAGGATACTCCTATTTCATTACCTTTACTGATGATAAATCGAGATTTGGGTACGTGTACCTAATAAGATATAAATCCGAAGCTTTTGAAAAAATTCAAAGAGCTTAGGAATGAAGTAGAGAAACAGCGTGGCAAGATGATTAAGACATTGCAATCAGATCGTGGTGGTGAATATCTGAGCCATGAGTTTCAGGATTATCTGAGAGAAAATGGAATTTTCTCGCAGTTTACTACACCTTACACACCACACCAAAATGGTGTCTCCAAAAGGAGAAACAGGACCTTGTT